>NW_026843697.1:0-170959 GCF_030254825.1 Meriones unguiculatus
AATGAAGTGGCTCTCCGGAGCACCAGCAGAACTAAGGATCCCAGGCAACTACACTGGTGATAAGGTTCTTGGCATGACAGATTGCTGGCATCTCAGATGTATCAAAAGCTGTCCTCTTTCTTTTAAATTTAACTTCTATTGTATGTGTTTGTATGTTTACCTGTGTGTAGGATGGTATGCCATATGTGTGCCTAGGGCCTGAGGAACCCAGAAGAGGGCGTAAGGGACCACACCTTGACTGAGACTGTTTAGATGTCATTATCACTGGCCTCCAAGGGAAACTAGTCTCCCTTCAGAACAGACTTGGGAGAGTCTTTGTGTTTCTTTGTCACTCTTCGCAGTGTGGCCACATTGAGCAAATGGCCCTTTTCCTTCCTTCTTTCTACTTTTAACTGAGTTCCTTGAATTGGCTTGTTGGGGACAGGTAGCTGAACCTGACTTAGGGCACAGGTTGCAACTCCCACCCCAAGTTTGATAACATTGTGACATTATGAAGGACCCAGATGGACCATTCTCTACTGTCTTTGGTGAACCGTGCCCTCACAGTGCTAGCTGCCAAGATTTGTGGCTTATTTGTTAGGGAACCACAACCTGGCCCATCATAACAGAGGTAAATATAAAAAAGTAAGAGCTGTGTTCAAGATCTAAGTCAGAGAAGAACGATATAAAGTCTCTCAAAACTGAAATAGAAATATAGAGAGATGGAAGCATTCTGTGAATGAACATTTTCCATCTTCGTTTCTGGTCACAGTGTGTGAGTTAAAGTCAGACAACTGGTCAACCAGCTTCCTCGCCTTCAGCACTTTACAGGTTATCATAATCACCATTTAACTTTTCTCTCTACTGTGAACTCAGATGTGCTCTGGATCATGCAACTGAAATTCCTCAGGGTGGAAAATGTGATGGGTTCAACCTCTGTAGAATGTTTTTGACTCTCAGTTGTCTCTGGACATTGCTGAGCAAATTTGACACCTATAAATTTTTTAACTGTAAAGAAAATAGTGATACACATTTAGTGGCCATCTCATATCCCCCAGGCCCTCTGATAAGTGCTTAGACGTGTGAACTCATTCATTCCCACCTACCTGACAGAAGGGCTGCTGCTATCCCCACTTTTCATGGATACTCAGGGAATGCACTTCAGACATGCACATAGGCCACCAGACAGTGAATCCTGATTTCTCTAAGCATGATTTTGAAAGATGAGCTTCTGAAACGTGGTCCTCACCCTTTGCTTTAAGGCAGCAACATGAAGCATTGCAGTGGAGGTGGCAGAGGCAGAGCTCAGTGTGTCTGGGAGCTGACTGAACTCTTATCCTCAGATAATTTAATATTTTCATCCAGGCTCTCAGCTCCACCAGCACTTGCTGGGTGACCCAGAACAAGCCTGATAACCTCCACCAAGCTTCTTCTTCCTTTTTTTTAAGCTATCAGATTTGAACTTAATTAGTCTATGGCCTGTTTTCAGAAATGAAATTGTCTAGTAATCCCAAGTAGGAAAATGGTCTCCCATGAAAGTTACTGTATTTGCCAATCACTTAATTTATCCATATTTCATAGATCAGCAGTGGCCATGAAATTAATTCCAACTCAGAAAAGGGTCACAGCTCGCGGACAAGGAACAAGTTATGGGTAGACAGACTAGGGTCTCTTTAGAGTACGAAAGGGGTGTTCTCTGTCACCATCATTTTGTCACTTGCCAAGAATGACAACTGGCTGAGTGTTTTTTAGGGCCTTGCTATTTATATGTATAGAGACAGGCCAGATGAGGACTTATCTGTGACACAGATCTATGAAGACTCGGGGGAGGCAAGGAAACTATAAAAACGAAATACAGAAGTGGGGACCAGGAAAGGGCAGCAGAAGATGGCCTGTAAATGTTAATAGGTGCAGAACTCAGAAAGGTCAGAGTCTGTAGCTTCCACCTTGAAACCACTTCAATGTTTTATTATTATTATTATCGTTATTGTCATTAGCTATGGCAAATTACGGATAATGAAAAGTCCCCTCTCTTATGTTCTTTTCAAATACATTCTTATTTTTTGGCATGTAAAAAGCCAGGAGAGGGCATCAGATGCCCCTGGAAACAGTATAACACAGGTTAGTTACCACGATGGTACAAGGAACTATGTCAGGGAAGAGGGAACAAGGTTTTCTTGCTTAAGAAATTGTCCAGCTGGCCAGGAGTGATCACATGCCTATGATTGTATCCCTTTCGGGAGGCAGAGGCAGGCTGGTGTCTGTGAGTTCGAGACCAGCCTGCTTTACAGAGTGAGCGCAGGATGGCCAGGGCAACACAGAGAGACCCTGTCTCAAAATGCCAAAGTGTGTAGGGGGTGCCAAAAGGATGGACAGTGGACTTGTTTCCCTGCAAACAAGGCTCTGCCAGGCTGGAGGTTCCTGCTTTTCGGAACAGGTCTCTGGCTCCCAAATGAGGACTGTGCTTTTGTTTGTTTGTTTGTTTGTGAGATTCTGAAGAAAAGTATTTAAATGAAACACACAAACAAAAAAAAACTGGGACGCTGTTTGCTCGCATTTCAGAACCTTCTCTGGGGTCCGCAGGCCCCTCCAGGTTTAAAAGTGAGTTTTAAAAAGATCCAGAAACCTCTTTGACACAATCATGGGCTCTATCTAAGGCCAACTCTCTGCCAGAAGAGCCAAAGGCTCTTTAGGAAACTGGGGGAGGTGGTTAAGTCTGTCAGTATTCCCAGCAGTGGACCAAATCCAGCTTGCACGCGGGGAGGGGGGGAATGGGGACGGAGGTGGGGGAGGTTCTGGGTCGCAGTGACCAGAGGCCTTGTTTCCTCGTTAACTGAGGCTCTTTTGTTGGAATCTATTGGAGTGTTAATTAAAGCCGGCCCTGTTGCTCCCTCGAATCTCTCCGCCCAAGATAAAAAGATACCACAGCTAAAAATCTTGGAGGAATAGAAAATATGATCCCTGTCAAGTCCTGGGGCACTAGACAGTAGGGGAGAAGAGGACCAGACAGAGTCCCTGGGCTGCTGGGGAGACCCAGCCCACTGAGGGCGGAGCCATCTCCAGGCTGGTGGTACAGGGTCTATAAGAAAGCAGGCCAAGTGAGCCTGTGAGCAGGGCCCTAGGGGGAACCTTCTTAGTTACTGATGGTGAGGAGGCCCCGCCCACTGTGGGTGAAACTATGGTGGTTGATGAGTAGTTCCTGCCCACTGTGGGCGGTGCCATGCCTGGGCTGGTGGTCTTGGGTGTTATAAGGGACCCCTGCATCTTCTTGATAAATGATTGATGGAGAGTCCAGCCCACTGTGGGCAGAGCCATTCCCTGGCTGTGGTCCAGGGTCTGTAGGACAGCAGGTTGAGCGAGCCAGTGAGCATCGACCTCCGTGGGCATCTTCTTAATTAGTGATGGATGGGATGTCCTGCCCACTGTGGGCAAGTCACACCAAAATCAGAGCCTAGTGGGGAAGGCAGGCAGATGGCTTTCAGGTGGAACCTGAATGGTTTCTTGAAACTTTCGATTGTACATGTGGGAGGCCAGACAGCGGGAGCCGAGCCTAGAAGAAGTGAGCTTGCTTGTGTTCGAACTCTTGTATGCTTGTGCATGTGTGTGTTTGCACCAGGCTGACGAAGGGCACCCTTCTTTATTTTCTTTCCGTCTTACCAAACTTCCCCTCTTAGAGGGGCTGGAGAGAAGGCTCAGAGGTTAAGAGAGCCAGCTCCTCTCCCAAAGGTCCTGAGTTCGAGTCCCGCCACCCACACAGTGGCTCAAGACCTTCTGTAGTGAGATCTGGCGCCCTCTACTGGCATGCAGCATACGTGCAGAGAGAGCACTCAGATTTGCTGTTAAAGGAACAGAATAAGGCCGAAAGTGTTACTAAGGAACAGATCCTAGATCCATCCTATTTGATTGGGAAAAAATATTCTCTTGTGGGGAGAGAGATAGAGAGATAGAGAGATAGAGAGATAGAGAGATAGAGAGATAGAGAGATAGAGAGATAGAGAGATAGATAGACAGACAATAGCCATGTGTGGATATATGTACATATGTCTGTGTATACTTTACATATATGAAATATGTGTTTATATGGGATATCCCAGAGTGAACTATTGCGTTTACATGAAAAAAAAAATCAGGACACAGCAATTGTTTAGGGAGGAAAATGAAATTAGTAGCTGTGAATAGTAAAAACGTGCTGTCAGACTTTTGGTCTGTATCCTGCAGTGTTGGGACTTTACAATGAGCATTATTTTAACGTATTGAATATTGTAGGTGCTATTTTGATTTTAAAGCGGTCTAAGGAAATATTTCAAATGTTATTTTGAAGTTTTTTAAAATGTGCCCATTGTTCTTTGAAGTAAAAAAAATATTTATGCCTAGTTGCAGTGGTGCACGCTTATGATCCCAGCACCCAGGGAGGCGGAGGCAGGAGGATCTCTGTGAGTTCGAGGCTGGCCTGGCCTACAGAATGAGTTCAGGACAGCAAGGGAACACAGAGAAACCCCGTCTCAAAAACAAAACAAAACAATAATATCAACAATTTATTTAAAAGGGACATATCAATCTTATGAGGATTATATCTTTACATTTAATTACACCCATAGAATATAACAGCAATGTACAACATATCTCTAACCTTTGTTTTATTCTTAATTCACTAATTACTTAGCATATAAAAAATCCAACTGGGTTAAGTCTTGACATCTCTCCATGCGTTCTCTGGTTGAGCAAACTGGAGCTTCCAGCTTTCCTCCATGTCCTATGGGCTTCAATATGGGTACCCAACAGGACCAAATCCCTCCAGACACGAAGACCCCACTCCCTTTTTGACACAGGTCTCACTCTATAGCCTAGGCTAACCTAGACCTCTTTTTGTAGCTCAGGCTGCCCCAAGAACTCCCTTTGTAGCCCTTGCTGGCCTGAAACCAGTAATTCATAAATAGATTCATACCACATCGGTTGGTTCCCGTGAACTGTGAGCAGATTTGAAATGCTCCAGCTGTTCACTGTCCTTTCAGATGTCTCAGCCACAGATACCCACATGCCCTGTGGGCCGGCCCTAGCAGGGCCACCCAGCAAAGAGAGATCACAGGTCCTCCCAATCCATTTCAAAGGGCTGGCATTGCCTCCTGAATCACCGCCTCAGTCCCTTCTCATAGTTTGTCCCTCTCAGTCAGGAGTGCCTGAGTGTGCAAATTCTCTCTGGATTCTCCTGCTCCCCAGCAGAGTTACTGTTTCTTCTCCTCCCACTCGCCTTCTTTGCACACTGTGAGTTTAAGGCCAGCCTGATCTACAGAGTACAGTACAGCCAAGGCAACACAGAGAGAACCTGTCTCAAGAAAGGAGGGGAAGAAGGAGGAGGAGGGGGAGGAGGATAATTAGGAAGAGAAAGAGGAGGAGGAGGGGGAGGGGAAGAAGGAAGAGGAGGAGGGAGAGGAGGGGCACAAGGAGGAGGGGGAGGAGGGGTAAAAGGAGATGGAGAAGGTAGAGGAGGAGGGGGAGGAGAAAAAGGGGGAGGGGAGAGAAAGTAAAAAGTTTTATAACATGAAACCTTGCTGCACAGATTTTCCCAAAGTGTTACATAAAAAATACAGGCCAAAGTGTATGATGCATACATGAGATATGTAAACTTTCTATTTAAACTTGGCTCCCATCCCCAGGACATTTCATCAGAAACACATACAAGGGGGCTGGAGCGACGGCTCATAAGTGAAGAGAGCTGCTCTCCCAGAGGTCGAGAGTTCGATTCCCGACACCCACACAGTAGCTCATGACCATCTATAGTGAGATCTGGCGCCCTCTGCTGTCAAGTAGGTGTATATGCAGCCAAAGCACTGTATACACAATAAATAAATAAATCTTAAAACAAACAAACAAAAAGAAACACATACAAATACTCTAAAACCTGAACAGCCCTGCTTCCCAATATTGCATCTGTCCTTATGACTTTGAAGTCCTGATGGGGAGCTTAGATGGGGAGCTTAGACAAGAACACAGACAGACAGCAGCATCGGCAGTGAGGTGCCATACAGGTTAGGCAAGCAGGCACCTCCCCCCTCTTCTGCCTTTTCTTAACCCGGGTTCTGAGCACACAGCCCTGGGTGAAGGAGGGACCCCTTGACTCAGAAGCTCGCCTCTTGCTTGGCTACAAGCAAGGGCTTTTACAACAGCCATTAAGGGACATTGACCCAAAAGGCCCATATGTTTTCATTCAAGGGATGTTTAGAAACACCCTGGCTCCTGATTCAGCCGGCTTGTCAGCTGGATGACTTTATCTTCCTAGAGGAAGGGGGTAGGGGGAGGAGGAGGAGTAGAAGGAGGAGAAGAAGGTGGAGATGCAGGAGGGGAAGGAGGAGGAAGAAAAAGCTGGATCAGATCTGCCTGGAAGTAACTGGTGTATTCCAATTTCAAGCTAAGGTCTCTCGCATTACTCCATACTCCAAAAGCTTGGAGCCTTATCTCACCAAACTCTGAGTTCTCCACCCCCCATTCACCAGTTGTGTGTTTCTGCCTATCAATCCATCCATCACGGGCTTCCCAGACAAATGGCACAGTGCTTCTAGGATTCCATCATGTGAGACTGAAGAGAAACCACCGAGGTACCGAAAGTTCACCTCTCAGGGCCAGCAATGTAGCTCAGTTGGTAAAGCACTGGCCTTGCCAGCACAGGAACCTGAGTTCAAGTCCCAGAACCCACATCAATGTGAGGAGGAGGCAGGAGGATATCTGTGAGTTCCAGGCCAGCCTGGTCCACAGAGCGAGTCCTCCAGGACAGCACGGCCACACAGAAGGATCCTGTCTCAGAGATGGGGGAAGAATTAAAATATTAAAACCTGAATATTTTTCCCATTTCCTTGATTGCCTGGCACTCACTCTCGCTTCTCTTAACCACAGTGGGGATGGTAGGTTTGCATTTGCTGGACAGATGAAGGGAAAGTGGCCTCCACCAGCTCCTCATGGTATTTTGCCATGGCACTGCACACTTTTGGGGCACCACTCAGGTGTGTCCGGAACTCCTTGACTGTTATAATGACATACAGACCCTTTAAGACTGAAAGTCCTGAGCTGGATAGATGGCTCAGTGGTTAAGAGAACTGTCTGCTCTTCCAAAGGACCTGGGTTCAATTCCCAGTACCCACATGGTAGCTCACAACTGTCTATAATACCAATCCCAAGGGATCTGATGCTTCAAACTAATGTGTGTAAAATAAAATTAAATAAATTATTAAAAAAGACTGAAAGTCCTGCTAGATCTTCAAGCAGTTGCTCTACTAATCTAACCTCAGTCCTACTTTTACACTTGCTTTCATTTCAGTACTTATGAATGTGTGTGCGTCCTTTATGTCATATCTGTATGCCACATGGCAGACAGGAAGTAAACTCCACAACCATAGTGTGTGCTCTTTGCAGCCGTGTCTCAAGCCAGGAGACAGGCAGCCTGTCTAACCACCTCCAGGTCTCCTTCAACTGAGGCTGAAGATGAGAAAACCTGGGACGTGCTTGCCAGGGGGATAAGAAAAAGCTATGCAGATCATGGGAGCTTTTTCTGATCTTGCACTTTGTGGCTCTTCCAAAAAAACATGGCTGGTAGAGGCAAAGCCCACTCCCATCAGTGTCTCTGTGTGTTGAATCAGGATGAGAGAGGCAGTGCCAGGTCCCAAGTGACCCTTAGGGTGCACCCCACTTTCAGTGCTATCAGTAGCCATGCCAGGGAGATGGGCTGCCAGACGGTGCAGCTTTGCATTCTGGCCATTATGAGGCATCTTTAAAGATGATTCAGTATGCTCCTGAGTGGGCATGTGCCCTGTGCCCTGCAGAGTACATGAGATCACTCCTCTGTTTTCTGTTTATGTAGTGAGAAGATGTCCACCTCGCAGATGAATATTGGCAGGAGAAATGACTTGGTGGCTAAGAGCACCCACTGGCTGCTCTTCCAGAGGACCCAGGTTCAAGTCCCAGCCCCCACACAACTGTCTGTGGCTTCTATTCTGTGTGAGGCTCTGACACCTTCACGAAGATGTGCCTGCACTCAGAACACTGATGTTGGTACATGAAATAAAAATGAGGACTCCATTGGTCCTCGGTAAAGCTTGGGAGGTCTGAAGAGGTGCTGCCTTCACTGTGTCAAGTAGTAGCTCACTCCTTCCAGGGATGTGACACACACCACACACACACACACACACACACACACACACACACACACACACACTGTGTTCTAAAATATGGTGCCCAAATTTAGACGGCTCCATCCAGGTAAATTCCGCTCTCCAGCAAGACAGGAAGAACAGAGGGAAACAACCGAAATCGTTCACCTTACGTCGAAAAGTAGTACTACCTCAAGACCCAGCTATACCACTCCTAGGCATATATCCAAAAGATGCTCAAGTATACAACAAGGACATTAGCTCAATCATGTTTGTAGCAGCTTTATTTGTAATAGCCAGAATCTGGAAACAACCCAGATGACCCTCAGTTGAGAAATAAATAAAAAATTGTGGTACATTTACACAATGGGATATTACTCAGGAATTAAAAACAAGGAAATTATGAAATTTGTGAGCAAATGGTGGGAACTGGAAAATATCACCCTGAGTGAGGTATCCCAGAAGCAGAAAGACACACAGGGTATATACTTACTCATAAGAGGATAGTAGGATAAACATACTAAAATCTGTACAACTAAAGAAATTTATCAAGGAGGAGGACTCTGGCTAAGATGCCCAATCCATATTCAGAAAAGCAAAGAGGATAGGCATCAGAAGAGGGAGAAAACAGGGAACAGGACAGGAGCCTATCACAGAGGGAATCTGCAGAGTATCAGAGATGATGTTGAGACTTATAGCCAAATTTTGGGCATAGTGCAGGAAATCTTATGAAAGAAGTGTATATGACCTGGAGAGGACAGGAGCTCCACAAGGAGAGTAAGATAACAAAAAATTCTGGGCAGAGGGGACTTTTCTGAGACTGGTGCTCCAACCAAGGACCATTCATGGAGATAACCCTGCACAGATGTAGCCCATGGCACTTCAGTGTCCAAGTAGATTCCATAATAATGTAAGAGTCCCAGGGACTGTCTCTGACATGAACTCAGTGGCTGGCTCTATGATCACCTCCCTCTGAGTGGGGAGCAGCCTTAACAAGCCACAGAGGAAGACAATGCAGCCTCTCCTGATGAGACCTGATAGACTAGGATCAGAAGGAAGGGGAGGAAGAAAGACCTCCCCTATCAGTGTACTGGAGAAAGGGCATGGGTGGAGCAGAGGGAGGGTGGAAAGGGAAGAGGAGCTCCAGGTTGGAAACAAAATGAATAAACTGTAATTAATAAAAAAATAAATACAAAATAATGATGCTCAAAGAATGATGGAAATGGGGCATGTCAAAAAGACACAGAGGCTGGAGAGATGGCTCAGAGGTTAAGAGCACTGGTTGCTCTTCTAAAGGTCCTGAGTTCAATTCCCAGCAACCACATGGTGGCTCAAGACCATTTATAATGAGATCTGTTACCCTCTTCTGACTTGCAGGCATACATGCAGGCAGAACACTGTATAAATAAGAAAAATTCTTACAAAAAAAGAGAAAAGGCACAGAAGGCAGATATATGAGTTCTCATTGGTCAAATGACAAAACATTTTAAATATCAAAATGGTCTGAATATCTACATCCTGCCAAAATTCCTATGTTGAGGTCCTAATACCCAAAGTAACAGAACTGCATGAGATCTTTGGGAGGTACTCAGGTCTTGGAGGTGAAGTCCTTATAACTAGGTTCATAACCTTATTAAAGAGATCCTATAAAATCATATGGCCCTTTATGCCACTGAAGTTAAAGTGAGAACAGGACTGTAGACAAGCATGCCCCCAAGTAGACCTCATAATTTAACTTTAGAGTTTCCAGAGTTTACAACTGAACAGTAAAGCCTTTGTTTATGAATCATTTGTCATGTAGCCCCAGCAGACTAGAGCAAAAAATAACAGTACAGCCCACTACAGAATGCACATAAAGCATGAATCTATACTGATGTAAGCACATGGCAAATGCATTAACATTCTGATGAGGACCAAGACACAGAGTGTCAGGGTATTCATGGAGGCACAGGGTATTATCTCTTAGTAGAAAAGCCTTGTAGATACTGTTTACAAGTAATCAAATTGAAAGTATGTACCACCTGATAAGACACAGCGTGTGCAAGTGTTGTGACAACCTTGCTTAAGTGTATGCAATAATCCATGAAAGCACAGAGAGCTGAGAGACCATCTACAAAGATAACTAACCTGGGATATTAGCTATATAGTACATGATAACAGTAGTACAACCCACAGACACAAATAACATGGAGGGTACAAGAGAGGACACTTAATTACCACTAAAAAGAGGAAATAAATTAGATATCACAGACATGGAAAGTGGAGGGATAGAGAAATTGGGTGGGAGAAGGGGGTGAAAAGAAGAACAGGATGGGGGATTGGGTGTGGAAAAAGTGGGGATGAGGGGTGAGAGGGCTAGGAGAGAAATGAAATTGGTGTTGGGCATCTCTGAGACAAGATGAAGACCTGGAATTTTGGAGGTACCTGGGAAGATATGGGGGTGGTGAGCCTGTCTGAGCCTCCTAGCAGGTATATTGAGAATGAAGTGGACATATCCTGTAGCCAGTGGAGGGAGGGGGACACCATCAAACTCACAAAACACTTGACCCAAATTTCTTCACCTACAAGATATGCAGGGATAAAAGATGGAACAGAGATTGAAGAAAGGGTAACCAATGACTGGCACAACTTGAGACACAACCCATGGGAGAGACCCAACTTCTGACACTATTAATAATACTCTGCTATGCTTGTAGATAGGGGACTAGCATAACTATCATCTGCGAGGCTTCATCCAGCATGTAATGGAAACAGTTGCAGATTCCCACAGCCAAAGAAACATTAGGCAACAACTCACGGAGTCTTGTGGAAGAGTTAGAGGAAGGACTGAGGGAGCAAGAGGGGTAGGACACCACAAGACAACCTGGACTAGTCCTTTCCTCCTACACATATGATATTGATGGGCTGCTTGTCCTCAAGTGGGTCCCCTAATATCTAGAGCAGGAGCTATATCTGATTTGTATTCTGTTGCCTCCTTCTGGATCCCATTGCTCTAGCAGGGCTGCTTTGTCATGCCTCAGTGAAAAAGGAGATACTTAATCCTGATGTAACTTTATGTGCCAGGGTGGACTGGTTAGTGTTGGGGTGTTATAGGGAAAGTGGGTAGGGAGGTGGGACTTGGAAGAGAGGAGGGAGTGGGGTTGTAAGTGGGATATAAAATGAACAAATAGATAAGTTAATGAAGAAAAAATGTAACTGACCCGTAGTCATCAAAAGTGACAAGATCATGAAAAAGATTAGGGAAATGTTCCATATTGAAAGAGACTAAAGAGATAAAGAAACAATGCAACACTTAAATGTACCAACTTCTTTCGACATTTATGTGAGTAATAACATAGTCAACAAAACTCAAATTAAATGGAATTTAATTTTAATTTGTCAGCGTGAATTTTCTGTTTTGATAACTGCACTGTCATTATGTAGGACAACGTTCCTATTTGTATAAAATTGACACTAAACCATTGTGAGTGACAGGGCATAAGGTCAGCAGCTTCCTCTCAAAAAGTCCAAAGTAAAACAGCCATTAACTGTGTACCATATTTGGAACATTTTTAAAGTTTGTTATTGTTTCAAAATTGTTGTGGGGAAAGCTGGGCATGGTCTTTAACACCAGCACTTGGGAAGCAGAAGAAGGCAGATCTTTGTAGGCTCAAGGCCGGCCTGGTCTACATAGGGAAGCCCAGGATAGCCAGGGCTCTGTAGGGAATCTGTCTCAAAAAACAAACAAACTAACCAAATAATATTGTTTTAGGGGGAAGAACAATGTAACTAAAAACTGAACAAGATTAAAAACAAAACTGATTCTTCACAATGGCAGTCTGGGTAAGACTATGTCTGTGAGACACTGACAAGTGAAATGACAAGACATTTTGGAGCAGCAAGAAGATTCTCTAAATACAGCCCAGTCATCTTTTTTTATTGTGTATGTGTGTGTTGGGGGGTGTTCATGATGTGGGTAAAGGATGAATACTAGTGAACACATGGGAAGGTCAGATGACAACTCTGTGCAATCATTTCTGCCTTACACCTTTTCAGGAATCCAGGGATCAAACTCAGGTCTCCAGGCTTGCCCAGCAAGAGCCTTTATGTGCTAAGCCATCCTATCGACCTGCAAGTGATTCTCTTAAATGACCTCAATTAGGTAATAGTGAGAAAAAAAATGTGAAGGGTCCCTTCTCTTAAACAATTTCTTAGGAATGAATAAATAATAAAAGGAGATGAGCAGAACATTAGTACACTAGTGCTACCAACGACTAAATCATCCAAACACAACCTAAGCACCTCTTGAGACAAGGGGCTGCTGGGCTGGTAGCTAAAATTCCTTGCAAGGGTAAAACGGGAATTACCCTGAAATAAAAGCTTTCCAGGATCTACACTAAACTTGTAATTACATCCTGTTTATCTATACATAACAACACAAAGAGATAAAAATAGGAAAATAAGCCTTCGTGAACCCTGTCAAAGTATAAACAGCAGTGTATCTGCCAAACTGTTCCATATGAGGAATTCTCTGATGAATAAAGGGAACAATCAAAACACGTGAAAGCTGAGTGAGAGAGAGCACTGGCTCTCTTTACCCAAGAGGCTGGCTGTCTTTACTTAAGAAGAATCATTTCATTCTGAAATGCTGGCACTTACGTCCTGAAACAATCTTCCTAGAAATGTGCACGAATCCTGTGGCCTTTCCAAGTACCTGGCTTTGTTTGACTGGATGTCCAAGCTCCCCCACCCCACCTGCCCGAGGGCAGGCTGAAGGCAGCACTGGACTCTGCAGTGTCTTTTCAGGAGGACTGGCTCCAGCATCACTCTTCCTCAGGATGCAGGGCACAAGTGTATCCCTAGGAACTCCACACAGTGTGCTCCCGCCCTCCTAACTACGGCAGCACGAGGGCGGAGTTCCGGGTATCAGCAACCAGTAGCCAGCACAGAAGCTCTTGTCTGAATGCCGGCAGGCTCTCCCGACCTGCCCAGCCTGCCAGCTCCTGGATGCAATGCCGAGGCCTCGCCCCATGACCGCCATCCTGCGAGTTCCTCACACATGCCCACAGCTCAACCGCTCCCCGAGGGCGGACACCCATAGACCTGCCACTCCTCTACCTTGGGACCCAATCCTCTTGCCTCCCCGCCTCCCAGCCGCGACTACTCGCCCCGCAGAGCCCATTGGATGGCTGCCCAGGGGCGGAGGCGGAGCTCAGGAGGGCGGAGGCAGAACCTGGGGGGGGGAGGGGGGAGGAGGAGGGGAAGGAGCCTGGGGGCGGAGGCGGAGCCCAGAGGGTGGCGGCAGAGCCCGGAGAAGAAGGGAGGCTGAGACTGTGAGTGAAGTTGGAGCCCTGGCAGCACCCGCCCCACACCCTTACCTGGTTGCTCCTGGTCACAACCTACCATGATAAAGTAGTACACTAGCCGAGCCACGACCGCCGCCACCGCACCCGGGAAGAGGGTTCCTGTCGCCAACCCTTGCCGCCAACACCCACCAGGCCCAGGATGAGCTCAGCGTTTTCCCTTCAGCGTCTGTATCCATAGCAACGGCGCTTCTGCCATGCTTGACAATGGAGGCGCGCACTGCGCCTGCGCTAAGTGTACATCAAAGCATTTCTCTCCTGTTTTCAAACCCTTCGTCTTTAGTTACTTTTCTATCACTGTGCTAAGATATCATGACTAAGGCTGCTTACAAAAGAAACATTTGGTTGGGTACCTAGAGTTTCAGAGGTAAGTCCATGTCCATCATGGCAGGGACCATAGTGGCAGACAGGAATGGCAGGCAGAGCACCAGACAGAACAGTGGCTGTGAGCTTACATCCTGATCTACAAGTATGAGGCAAAGAGCTAACTGAGAATCGTGTGGGATTTTAAAACCTCACAGCCCACCCATGGTAACACACCTCTTCAACAAAACCACACTTCCTAATTTTTCTAAAACAGTTCCACCAAATGGGGATCAAATTTTCAAACATATGAGTCTATCGGGGTCATTTCCTTTTTTTTTTTTTCAATGCAGTTTATTCAGGAACTTTGAACAATCCTCGGACCCTGGGGAAAGCCAGCCCACAGCTTAAATAGCCTTTGGGTAGGCAACCCAGGCGTGCCACGTGGGCAATGCAGATAGGACAACATACATGGAAGCAAGCCAGATCCTCAGCCTTAGCCAAATGTGGAATTGTTCGTGACAGAGAGCACTCACCATTGGGAAGGTGGAAGGCGGAAACCAGCTCCATCTTTAAGCTGCATTCCGCAGCTCTCTACAGTTCCCCCTTTTTGTTTTAGACGCATCAGGCAAGAGTAGAGGTCTGATCTCTGATATTAGAAATAAATTGGGACTTTGTACCAATGTTCATTTAGGTGTCATCCACCCAAAGAGCATCAGACCCGTCCGATACCTTTTTCTCAGAGGCGGGACCTGGGGCATCAACCCGCATGCAATCAGACATGCTCTTCTCTGGGTCCAAAGCGGCTGACCCTGAGTGCAGTGCTTAGCCTCGCATCCTGAGCGTATCATTTTAGCTTTTTATGGTATCCAACCATGCTTGGGGAGAATGTCCTGCTTCAATGGCTGTAAAGGCCTGAATGATCATGGCTGCATCACACTGTTGTGAGACTCTAATCTTGCATATATACCACAGGCAAACCAAGGAGACCAACACCAGAAGGCCTGCTAACGCTCCCATGCCCGCCCATTCCTTCAGATGATTCATGGCTGCAGCAATCCATGTTGATAATCCTGTGGCTAGTCCTGCGTCCACTCTGGTAGAATTTACTGTGACAATGGCCACTCTCAGCTGCTCCATCGTAGTATCGAATTCTCCAGTCCAATTACCTAAAATATAGCTCGACAATTGTTTAGACAGATTTGCAGCACAGGAAAAATTCTCATGTTGTATGCTAGTGACACAAAGTCCAGCATACTTTCATTGACAGCCAGGTTGAGCGATTTGCCATAGGGTATCAATTTGCTCCTGCAAGATGTCAATCCTCTGATTGAACACCATCAAGCTTCCTTTTAGTTGAGCATTAATTCCTTTATGTACAACTAAGGCATGAGCTACATTGGCTAAATGATTATTCAGGGTCTGAGCAGTCTGCCCAGTATGACTCATGGCTAATGCCCCGGTGGTAGCTCCAACAGCCGCCAATGAGATGGTAGTAACAATGGTGGCTGTAGTTCCAACATCCCTTTTCTGTCTGAAGAGAGTCATAGCGTGAGGGGCATCAATGGGCACAGGCACCCAGTGAGGCATGTGAGTAACCAGGGCATACCTAAATTTACTAGCATTCCAGCATTGGGCAAAAAAGCAAGTATCATTACCACAATTACTTGGCTCTATCTGGCTAATAATGAATAAAAATGGGGGATATAGACAAACAGGTGTGGGCTTATAGGAAATATTATGAGAAGCCTTAACCCCTCGTTGGAACATCCTGCGTCAGTTCTAGAACTAGCAGTGGTGGTGTCCGAGGTCTGAGTAGGTTGAGGAGACCATTGCCCCCAGGGGCGAGACGTGCTCCATGCCAATTGACTAACTCCATGTTTTCCTCCAATTTTGAAAGTCATTTAAGGTTCTTAAATTATTTTTTCCCTTTTTTTTTTAAATTTTTCATCAATTACACTTTATTCATTCTGCATCCCCTCATAAGCCCCTCCCTCCTCCCCTCCCAATCCCACCCTCCCTCCTCCCTCTGCTTGCATGCCACTCCCCAAGTCCACTAATAGGGGAGGTTCTCCTCTCCTTTCTGATCTTAGTCTGTCAGTTCACATCAAAAGTGGCTGTATTGTCCTCTACTATGGCCTGGTAAGGCTGCTCCCCCCAAGAGGGAGGTGATCAAAGAGCAGGCCAATCAGATTATGTCAGAGGTAGTCCCTCTTCACATTACTATGTAACCCAATTGGACTCTGAACTGCCCTGGGCTACATCTGTGCAGGAGTTCTGGGTTATCTCCATGAATATCCTTGGTTGGAGTATGAGTCTCTGGGAAGTTCCCTGTGTTCAAATTTTCCTATTCTGTTGCTCTCCTTGTGGAGACCCTGTCCTCTCCAGCTCTTACTATTTCCCAGTTCTTACCTAAAATTCCATTCACTCTGCCCAACAGTTGCCCATCAGGCTCAGCATCTGCTTTGATAGTCTGAAGGGCAGAGGCTTTCAGAGGCCCTCTGTGGTAGGTTCCTAGGTTGTTTCCTGTTTTCTTCTTCTTCTGATGTCCATCCTCTTTGCCTTTCCGGATGGGGATTGGACATTTTAGTTAGGGTCCTCTCTCTTGCTTAGTTTCTTTAGATGCACAGGTTTTAGTGGGTTTGTCCTATGTTGTATGTCTATATGAGTGAGTATATACCATGTGTGTCTTTTTGCTTCTGGGACAACTCACTCAGGATGATCCTTTCCAGATCCCATCATTTACCTGTGAATTTCATGATTTCCTTATTTTTCATTGCTGAGTAATATTCCATTGTGTAGATGTACCACAGTTTCTGCATCCATTCTTCAGTTGAGGGGCATCTGGGTTGTTTCCAGCTTCTGGCTATTACAAATAAAGCTGCTACAAACATGGTTGAGCAAATGTCCTTTTTGTGTACTTGAGCCTCTTTTGGATATATGCCCAGTAGTGGTATGGCTGGATCTTGAGGAAGCGCTATTCTTAGTTGTCTGAGAAAGCGCCAGATTGATTTCCAGAGTGGTTGTACAAGTTTACATTCCCACCAGCAGTGGAGAAGGGTTCCCCTTTCTCCACAACCTCTCCAGCATGTGTTGTCACTTGAGTTTTTGATCTTGGCCATTCTTATGGGTGTAAGGTGAAATCTCAGGGTTGTTTTGATTTGCATTTCCCTAATGGCTAGTGAGGTTGAGCATTTCTTTAAGTGCTTCTCTGCCATTCGGTATTCCTCTCCAGAGAATTCTCTGTTTAGCTCTGTCCCCCGAGTTTTTCTGTTTTAACCCAAGAAAAATAAAAACATGCCAATATTCAAAGATCCTGTCAAATATTTATTTTATTCCGAATAACCAAAATCTGGAAACATAAATATCCACCAACTGGTGAATGAATGAACAAACTGTATTTTACATCTCAATATAAACTAAGAATGTTATTGCTAAGGCTGGAGATGCAGCTCTATTGATAAGAATGCTTGCTTAGCATGTAGTATGCCCCAGATTCCATTTCTAGGATCACAGAAACTGGCCTTGTGTGTACACGACTATAATCATAGCACTGGAGATATAGGCAGGAAGATGATAATTTCAAGGTCAAGGTCATCCTTGACTATATCATAAATTTGAGGTTTGCCTGAGCTGCAAGGGAAAGTATAAATTAGCCTCCACTGAGGGAAAGCAGGGATCCCTAGAGGAATAGCTGATTACAGGGCCCCACTTGCTTAGTGTGTAAATGGCCCTATGTCAGAGACTTAATACCACAAAGGAGAACAAATGGGTGTGTATGTATGCCAGAAATATCTTGGCTCAAAAGTAGTGATGCTCAAAGAATGATGGAAATAGAACATGTCAAAAAGACAAAGAAGGAGTTGGAGAGATGACTCAGAGGTTAAGAGGACTGGCTGTTCTTTCAAAGGTCCTGAATTCAATTTACAGCAACCACATGGTGGCTCACAACAAGCCCATCTATAATGAGATCTGTTACCCTCTTTCTGTCCTGCAGGCATATATGCAGGCAGAGCACTGTATAAGTAATAAAAATTCTTTTAAAAAAGACACGGAAGCCAGATATATAAGCTCTCATTGGTCAAATGACAAAACAATTCAAACATCAAAATGATCTGCATATCTATGTCCTCCCAAAATTCCTACATTGAAGTCCAAAGACCCAAAGTAATAGAACTGCATGAGATCTTTGGGAGGTACTTAGGTCTTTGGGGTGAAGTCCTTATAACAGGTTCATAACCTTACTGAAGAGATCCTATAAAATCAAGTGGCCCTTTATAACACTGAGTTTGAAGTGAGAAAAGGACTGTAGATAAGCATGCTCCCAACTAGACCTCATAATTTAACTTTAGATTTTCCAGAGTTTGCAACTGTGAAAAGTAAAGCCTTTATTTATAAATCATTTCTCACATTGCCCCAGCAAACTAAAACAAACAATAACAGTACAGTCCACTACAGAAGGCACATAAATCATGAATCCATATTGATGTAAGCATATGGCAAGTGCATTAACATTCTAATGTGGACCAAGACACAGAATATCAAGGTTCTCATGGGGGTGCAGGGTATTAACTCTTCAATAGGAAATCCTGGCAGACACTTATTACAAGTAATCAAGGTGAAAGTATGCACCACCTGACAAGACACTGTGTGCCACTGTTGTGATACCCTTGTCTAAGTGTATGTATCTATCCATGATCCATGAGAGCACAGAGAGCTGAAAGACATTCTACAAAAATAACTAACCTGGGGTATTAGCCATATAGTAAAGGATAACCATGGTACAACCCACAGACCCAAATAAACTAAGTAACAAGAAGGGTTCAAAAGAGGATATTTGACTACCACTAAGAAGGGAAAATAAAATAGACATCACAGACATGGGAAGTGGAGGGAGAGAGGAATTGGTAGGAGAAGGGGATAAAGAAAAAAACAGGAGGGGGTTTCAGGTGTAGGAAATGTGGGGATGAGAGGACTAGAAGAAAAGAAAAATTTGTGTTGGGGCATCTGTGAGACAAGATGAAGACCTGGAATTTTGGAGGTGACTGGTAAGATATGGGGGTGATGCTGGCTGAGACTCCTAGCAGCAGGATTATTAGGACTGAAGTGGACACATCATGTAGCCAGTGGAGGGAGGAGGACACCAACCAACTCACAAAACCACGACCCAACTTTGTCTGCCTACAATATATGCAGTGATAAAAGATGGAAAAGAGATTGAGGAAATGGTCATCCAATGAATGGCATAACTTGAGACCCAACTCATGGGAGAGACCCAACTTCTGACATTATTAATAATATTCTGCTATGCTGGTAGAAGGAGACTAGCATAACTGTCATCTGAGAGGCTTCATCCAGCAGAAAATGGAAACAGTTGCAGAGACCCACAGCCAAACAAACATTAGGCAGAATTCGGGGAGTCTTGTGGAAGAGTGAAGAGGAAGGATTGAGGGAGCTGGAGGGATAGGACACCACAAGAAGACCTACATAACCAGGTAACCTGGGACCATGGGGCCTCATAGAGACTTAACCTCTAACAAAAGAGCATTCCTGGACTAGTTGTAGCCCCTCTACACATATGAAACTGATGGGCTGCTTTTCCTCAAGTGGGTTCCCTAGCAACTAGAGCAGGAGCTATTTCTCATTTGGACTCTGTTGCCTCACTCTGGATCCTACTTCCCTAGCAAGGCTGCCTCGTCTTGCCTCAGTGAAAGAGGTGGTACTTAATCCTGATGTAACTTGATGTGCCAGGGTAGGTTGTTGGGGGGTATATGGGGAAAGTGGGTGAAAGAGTGGGACTGGGAGGAGAAGAAGAAGTGGGGTTTTGAGTGGTATATGAAATAAACACATAAAGTAATGAAGTGATGTGTAGTCATCAAAAGTGACAAGATCATGAAAAAGATGAGGGAACTGTTCCATATTGAAAGAGACTAAAGAGATAATGAAACAATGCAACACTTAAATGTACCAACTTTTGACATTTTTTTTTAATAACATAGTCATCCAAACCAAAATTAAATGGAATTCTATGTTAGCATGAATTTACTATTTTGATAACTGCACTGTCATTATGTAGGATAACATTCTTGTATAAAATTGTAAATAAACCATTCCAAGTGACGGGGCATAAGGTCAGCAGCTTCCTCTCAAAATGTTCAAAGTAAAGCAGCAATTAACTGTGTACCATACTTGGAACATTTTTAAGTTTGTGATTGTTTCAAAATTGTTGTTGGGGAAGCTGGGAACAGTCTTTAACCCCAGCCCTTGGGACGCAGAGGAAGGCAGATCCCTGTAAGTTCAAGGCCAGCCTGGTCTACATAGGGAAGCCCAGGACAACCAGGTCTCTGTAGAGAGAATTTGTGTCAAAAAAAAAAACCAAACTAAATAAAATTGTTGTAAGGAGAAGAACAATGTAACTGAAAACTGAACAAGATTAAAAACAAAGCTGATTCTCCACACTGGCAGTCTGGGTAAGACTATGTCTGTAAGAGACTGAAAAGTGAAATGACATGACATTTTGGAGCAGCAAGAAGATTCTCTAAATACAGCCCACAGTCTTCTTTTTTTATTGTGTATGTGTGTGAGGGAGGAAGTGTTCATGATGTGTGCAAAGGATGAATACTAGTGAACACATGGGAAGGTCAGATGGCAACCCTGTGCAATCATTTTTGCCTTCCACCTTTTCAGGAATTCAGGGATCAAACTCGGGTCTCCAGGCTTGCCCAGCAAGAGCCTTTATCTGCTAAGCCATCCTATCGACCTGCAAGCGATTCTCTTAAGTGACCTCAATTAGGTAATAGTGAGAAAAAAAAATGTGAAGGGTCCCTTCTCTTAAACAATTTCTTGGGGATGAATAAATAATAAAAAAGATGAGTAGAATATTACACTAGTGCTACCAACGACTAACAATCATCCAAACACAATCTAAGCACCTCCTGAGACAAGGGGCTGCTGGGCTGGTAGCTAAAATTCCTTGCAAGTGTAAAACTGGAATAAACCTGAATTAAAAGAGCTTTCCCAGCTCTACAGTAACATTGTTATTACATCCTGAGTATCTACACATAGCAACACAAAGAAATACAAATAGGAAAATAAGCCTGCGTGAACCGTGTATTCTCCTGGTTGTGCAAGTCCATCAAAGTATAAACAGCAATGTATCTGCCAAACTGTTCCTTATGAAGAATTCTCTGGCGAATAAAGAGAACAATCAAATCACGTGAAAGCTAAGTGAGAGAGAGAGAGCACCTGCAGTGGCTGTCTTTACTTAAGAAGAGTCACTTCATTCTGGAATGCCTGCACATAGGTCCTCAAAAATGTTCCTAGAAATGTGCATGGATTCTGTGGACTTTCCAAGTACCCTGCTTTCTTTCAACCCGGATGTCCCAGCTCCCCCACCCCACGAACCCCAGGGCAGGCAGGAGGCAGAACTGGACTCTCTGTACTTCCTTTCCAGGAGGCCTGGCCCTGCATCACATTTCCTCAGATGCAGGGCTCAAAGTGTATCCCTAGGAACTCCACACACTGTGCTCCCACCCTCCCAAACCCTGCGGCCCTAGGGCGCGGTCCCGGGAACCAGCAGCCTCCACAGAAGCTCTTGGCAGAACTCGGGCAGGCTCTCCCGACCGGCCCAGCCCGCCAGCTGCAACCCCACGGCCTAGCCCTGGCCTCACCCCGCAACCGCTGTACTGTGGGTCCCTCACACATGCCCACAGCCAGCCAGACTCAACCGCTCAGCGATGGCCGACACCCGTGGATCCGCTGCTCCTCCACCACAGGACCCAACCCTCTCTCCTCCCTGCCTCCCAGCCGGGACGCCAGGCCAAGCACCACCTAGCTCAATGGAAGCCTGCTAGGGGCGGAGGCGGAGCCCAGAGGCGGAGGAGGGGAAGGAGCCCAGGGCAGGGACAAAGCCCGAGGGGGCGGAGGCGGAGCCCGGGGCGGGGAAGGGGGAGGAGCCCGGAAAAGGAGGGAGGCGGAGCCCGCAGTAGCAGAGGCGGAGCCTAGTGGAGGCAGGGGCGGAGCTCGGAGCGGGGACGGGGAGAGGCCTGGAAGCGGAGGAAGGCGGAGCCCTGGGAGGTGAAGGCAGAGCCCGGGGGAGGAGGAAGGCGGAGTCCGGGGGAGCAGAGGCGGAGCCTAGTGGGGGCGGAGCCGGAGCCGGAAAGTGGGGGTAGCAGATCCCAGGGTCAGAGGGAAGTGGAGCCTGGTGGGGCAGAGGCGGAGCCCGGGGTTGGAGGCGGTGCCTGGGGGCAGAGGGAGGCAGAGCCCGGAGGCGGCACCCGCCCCACACCCTTACCTGGCTTCTCTAGGTCTTAGTCTATCAAGACGAAGTATTCACCTAGCCAAGCCATGATTGCTGCCACCACGCCCAGGAAGCAGGTTTCTGTTGCCAACCCTCACCGCCGCCCCCCAGGCCCGGGTCGAGCTCTGCGTTTTCCCTTCAGTGTCTGTAGCCATAGCAACGGCGCTTACGTCATGCTTGACAATGGTTGCGCCCACTGTGCCTGCGCTCCGCCTCGCGCAAGCCACTCCCCCGCCCCACCCTAGAGGGCTAGACCTTCTGGGTCAGGGCGCTCTAAGGCCTGAAATTTCTGAAATCTTGTTATTAATTTTACAGGACAAAGGGATCTTTGAGATAAGTGTACATCCAAGCATTTCTCTCCTGTTTTCAAACCCCTTGTCTTAGTTACTTTTCTATCATTGTGCTAAGATATCATGACCAAGACAGCTTATAAAAGAAACAGTTGGTTAGGTACCTAGGGTTTCAGAGGATAAGTCCATGACCATCATGGAAGGGACCGTGGCAGGCAGACAGGAATGGCATGCAGAGCACCAGAGAGAACAGTGGCTGTGAGCTTACATCCTAATCCACAAGTATGAGGCAAAGAGCTAACTGAGAACGGTGTGGGATTTTAAAACCTCAAAGCCCATCCACAGTGACATACCTCTTCAACAAGATCACACTTCCTAATTTTTCTAAAACAGTTCCATCAACTGGGGATCACATTTTCAAACATATGAGACTGTAGGGGTCATTTTCATTCAAACAGCTCACTCCTCAATAGCTTCCTATGCAGCCAAGAATTAAGATAAAAAATGTCAATGTCCCAAATCATCCCAGGCACTCAGATTCTTGTGAGGTTTTGTTGTTGTTGCTGCTGTTTTGTTTCTGAGACAGTTTCATATAGTCCAGGTTGACCATCATTCCTGACCTTCCTGATGCTCCATTTACAGGCATGAGTCACCACACTTGATTTATGATGTTGTTTGTTTGTTTTGTTTTGTTTTGCTTTTCAAGACAGGGTTTCCCTGTGTAACTTTGACTCTGTAGACCAGGATGGCCTCGAACTCACAGAGATCTGGTGTATTTGACCTCTTCTTCTTTTTTTGGGGGGGAGAGGGGTATTTTTATCTTTTGCATAGATACTTTACTTGCATGTATATAAGCATACCACTTGAGTGCCTTATATTCCAGGAGGTCATATGGCATCAAATTCCCTAAAACAGGAGGTACAGAAGATAGTCAGCCACCATGGACATGCTAGAAATTCTGCAAAAAAAGAAGCAGAGAATGATTTGATTTGTTTTAAGAATTATTTTTATTACATATACAATGTTCCATCTGTACATACACCTGAATGCCAGAAGACGGCACCGGATTTCCTTATAGATGTTTGTGAGCCACCATGTGGTTGCTGGGAATTGAACTCATGACCTGTGGAAGAGCAGCTGAGTCATCTTTGCAGCCCCACAGGAGGTAATTTTCATCACTGAGCCATATCTTCAGCTCCTCTGGCTTCCTCTTTAATCTTTATTATTGTTTTTATTATTATAATTCCTTTCTTCTTCCCTAGTATATTCCAAACAAATTCACCTTCTTTCATTTCACCTACTGAACTAAAATGTTCTCAACTCTCTGCCTTTGAATACATATGTTCTTTATCCATTCCCGGGGGTTAGGTCCCTCTTGCTTTTCTTTAGGTTTCATAGTGGAATTTATAGTGATGTATACATTTTTATGCATGGTCTATGGGTTTGTTTATGGTGGATTACCCCAGAAGACTGTAAGCTTATAGAGAAAGAATAGTGTTTGCATTAATCATTTTTGTGTGTTCAGGAATTAGCCCCAGTACTGGGTACCTAATTCACAAACAGTAACTATCTGGGGAAGGGCAAATAACCTTTTAACAAGTAAATGCCTGTAACAAACTCTTCATAAACTAATAGTAATACAGAATTCCCACCTAGAGTATGGGAGCACGTAGCATTTTATTTGTTAATGCCAGCCATTGTACCAGCTGTAATAAACTTCTCCTGAAGTCTTTATCTTGTTCTGTTACTGCTGTTACCAGGACAGCCTCCTCTATGCCTGTTGCCTTCTCTATGTTGTCTTTCATTTATCCCATAACAAGTTATGTCCTTTCAGCTTTAGTGAGATTTAGCATCTGGCTTTATGATATGCAAAGACTATCTATATCTGTCTGTTTTGTACAGAAGCTAGAAATACAGCTCAGAGGTACAACATTTCCTTCACATACATGAGGTAAAGAAAGAGGAGGAAGAGGAGGAGGAAGAAAAAGAACAGGAGAAGCAAAACATTGCTTTTCTTTATGCAGATGCTCTGCCTTAAATACAGGGGTTAACAGTCTTGCAGTCTCTGCCTTCCAGATAAGATAGAAATTACAGGTACAGCAACAGTGCTACTTATTTGGTGTTAGTTTTTATCCTGGTCCTTCTCCTGACATTCACTGTATACGTGCTAATACATAGTTGGTTTTATGTACATGTTCATTTTCTGAGAAGAATCTATATTTTCATTAGGTTTTATGAGAGATCAGGTCCCCAGAAAATGTACTGGGCTTTGCATCCTGCCATACTCATCACTAGGAGACCATATCCACAAAGCTGATTGTGTCTTCTCTGTACATCATTAGATGTTATGACTTCAGGATGCATCTTGAATCTTGTTTTCAAGAGCATGCTGTAAACAAGCCCTAAGCTTAACAGGCATTTTGTTCCTCATGAAAAGATTTCATCATCATAAAATGACCTGTCTGAAAAGATCATCTGAGATCATTATATGATGCACTCACTTACTTTCATTTTACTCACTAACATTATTAGTACTGTTTATTGTTTTTCTTTACTTGTCTAGAGATCCAAGTATGATGACCCTGGTATAATGGACTGTGGACACACTATTAACTAAGAAAATAAAACAACACATTCAAAGCAAGCAAAACCTCCAAATATTGATAAGAATTAGGTCTAGATTTAGGGCCCAAAAATAATTCAGTTGAAGTGTAAGGAAGACATTGAAACACCATTATTCAGCAAGCTTTTCCATCATATATGTAAATATGATGAAAGGATGTACAAATAAACACAACTTAAGAATTCCTGAACACACAAAAGGTGGAAATTCATTAAGCAGGATTTTTTTCCTTTTTGTTTTCTTGCCAGGAAGATTTTAAACATGTTCCTTCGCTCCCCCTCCATTCCCCTACTCTCTCCTCCCCTTTACTTTCCTCCCATTCTTTTCCTTCATTGCTCAGTGTGAATTTACAAACATTGCAGGTGAATGGATGCAATTCTGCAAAAGCATTACCAAAAGGACCCCTGCAGCCTCACTTTTAAACCTTGAACTTAAAATACTTTCTAGCTATTTTTTTCATGCACTAGTGATTAAGTAAATCAACTCATTTTCTGGGGGGAGGGGTAGATACCCAGATATGGTGAATTACTCATCTATCCCTCTCCCCACCCTCCACCACACCCTCCACTTACGTCCTTTTGTACTTTGGAGAGCACATTGACAGAAGTTCCCTGAGGAGTTTAAGTTAGCCTGTGTGACTCCATTTCAAAATAAGGCACCATCTTGAAAAGGAGATGAACTCAGGTACCAAGAAATATCACAGAAGTCCACCTGGCAGAATACAAAGTTACCTCTCCAAGCAACGGCCTCCAGGAAATATGACAGAATAAATGTTTAGTAAAAAAATAGAGACAATCTCCCGGGTAATTGTGATTATGTAAATGGTCACCCCTCCCCTATGGCTTCTACCCAATTCTGTAACATCAAGGCATGAAACCGCCTGCTTTCTCTCATGGAAACATGTATCCCCCTGCTTGCTGTTATGAGCCGAGCTTTCTTTACGGTTTAGAGCCGAGCTCTAAACCACCTACTTAGAGTCTTTCCCTCTAAAAATCCTGCTCAGTCAGGGCTCAAGGTCTCAGTTTTCTACTGCTGTGTCAGTGAGACTTGGGCCCCGAGTTCAATCATCCTTATAATAAAGCTCTCTTGTTCTTGCATCAAGTCATTTCCTGGTGGTCTCTGAGGGTTGTGTGATCCTGGTATTACATCCCCACCCAAGCAAACCACAAATGTTCTAACAAACTTCTTATAGTTGCCAGTTTGAGAGCTCACCTAAAAAAGAATTGGGTGGGCTGGAGAGATAGCACAGAGGTTAAAAAGCAATGACTGCTCTTCCAAAGGTCTTGAGTTCAATTCCCAGCAACCACATGGTGGCTCATGACCATCTATAATGAAATCTGGTGCCATCTTCTGGCCTGCTGTCACACATGCAGGCAGAACACTGTATAAATAAAAAAAAAGAAATCTTAAAAAAAAAGAAAAAGAATTGGCTTAGTTCTCAGGTGACAATTTTATAAGTGCAGTCAGGCTAATAAACCATGTGCCAAGGTGCTCAGGTGGGTATTCTTAGAACAGTGTCAGTACACTGGCACAGCCCAGGATCTCAGTGAATCCAAGCCTTCTCCTTTTGGGTTCAGTCCACTTCCTTGTTGAAGCCACCTATGGTTCAATATAAGAAGTTTGAGGGATTGTGGGTGTAGCTCAGTTGATAAGACGTGGAGAAGAAGGATCAGAAATTCAAGTTCATCTTATAGCTGTTTAGTTTCAGGTCAGGATGGGCTACAGGGACCCTAACCAAATAATTACAATAGTAATAACCACAATACATTTTGGCTAAGAGCATATTTGGCAATCATTGCTCCAAGCCAGACCTAACCTCTGGTCACCAACTTTCCTCAGAGAAGAAGCAAGGAGGCAAAGAGGTCCAGCCCAGCAAGATTTTCTGCACACAGACCCCTCTCCAACTGAGCCTTCCCAGCCAACCATGTAGAAATGTGTGCTCCCACTAGCGACCAGAGGTGCCCCAACTTGTAGTACTGGGAGCATGGAGCAGGCAAAGTCACCAAGAAGCACAGCTGTTTGGTCACTGGCCTACTGAGACCATCAAAAACAAACAAAACCACAAAAGAACAACACAAGAAAAGAATGTACCAGGTACAATGTGCACAAAGAGAATGGAAGAAGAAAATACCAAAACTCAGAACAGGCCTATCTCTCTATTGGCCATCTATCCTGTTCCATTAGTGGTGGTCTACCACCAAATCAGGCTCCACCCAACTACACCAGAGTTTTGAATGGTGACTGCATTCAGCCAGACCATAGAATAGAGCAGCAACATATCTTTTGATCTCTACCAGATCAGAGGCCAAAGCAGCAGCCAATCTCTACCAGACCAGAGACAATAGCAGCAGTCAAGCTTTGCCAGACCAGAGGCCAGAGCAGAGGCTAACTTCTGACAGACCAGAGACCAGAGAACATTTGCAGAGGTGCCAAGACTGGGGCTCCACATACCTTATCCATCCCTTGGTGTCTCCTTGCCACTGTCACTGGAGCCTGTGGAGCATGGCTCAAGCCTCCTGAAATGGGAAAGAATCAAATCTAGGGGGATAGAAGGTTTCTGTTCCATGTCCTCAGTCAGTCCCATTAAAAAAAAAAAAAACAAAACAAAACAGTCAGCTGGCAGCAACAGACAAGATAGTCAAACAAAAAGACACAAACAGCCACATCCCACTACTTGTGCAGCAGAAAACACAGGGCCAGAGAACAAATCTCACTACTCATGCTGTAGAAAAACAGAAAGTAGGACATCAGTGAATCAGTGCTGCAGAAGCTATCTGTCTTGTCCTTATCCAAAGATTCAGAGATCACAGAAAACTGGGTTCTCTCCCACCCTTTACAGATAGGGGCACATTCATCATCTCTGAGATCCAAAGATCACCGAAAACTTGGTGCTCAACTCTCTTTACATATGCACCTCTTGGAGGGGAGTCTGGAATGTCTTCCAGTCTCCCTGTGAAAACAGCTCTTACCTTTCTGATCACACAGATTACAGATTTTGCTTCAAGGCCCGAAAACTGAAACTAGAGAAACACAGAGGCAGACTCAGACAAACAGACACGAAGAGAGTGCTCACTTACTGGCTGGTGTTCCCCTTCATGTGCCTGGGGTGCTTGGGAGCCTTGGGGATCTGGTACAAGCCCCCATTTTTATGCCCAGATCATAGGGTCCTCAAAGATCACCGAGAGGTGGACCAGATATGCAAGAGCAGAGAGCTTTATAGGGGCTTAAGCACGGTCCCTCCATGATCACCAACACAGCAGACCAGAGAGGAAAGCCCTGAGCAATTGCATGGCAGGGTTTTGATTGGAGTCTGAGGAAGGAACAGGAAGTTCCAGTTTAACAGTTACAGGATTGGGTGACATTCAGTGAGGGCAAACTTTTTACAAAGTGATTGGCTAGCTAACATAACTAACATTGAGTGAGGTAGCTATAGGCTTCAGGAATGTTAGTTAATTTCTGTGCCATGGAATTTTCTACTATAAGGTTGGTGGGCTGCTCAGCACAAATATCCCAACTTGAGATTCTTGTAGTTATCCTCAGACTGTTCCTTGGGTAGGGAATCTTATGACCTTATTTCTGGAATTGGTGACCCATCACCTAGTTCCTGGTGACCTTGTGAAGGGGCCACTAGTTTGGTGACCTTTAGGTAACCATTTTTAGGTCTAATTCATGGTTACCTTTGGAGGTGTCAGGTCTGGTTCTCTCAATTCTAATGATGCATTTGGATTTTGTGGGGGTTGTAAATGGTATGTCCTGTGTCAGAGAGCACTCCAATATTAAGCTGTGATATAGAATATTAGAACTGATGATGTAAAGTATTTACTATTGCTGAGAAACAAGTGTCACCAGTTAGAATTTAGATGAGGGAAGACTGCCTGTAAAACACTCCACAGATAAGTAGTATGCTAACCAGGCCTGTTAGAGATTAGGATCCCGGGATACATGTTTGCTCACCAGGATTATCTAGAAATGTGGCAGGATGAGGTTTTTAATTTGTAATTTTCCAACGTGTATTTATTAATTCATGAATGCGAATGAAAACATACCAGATTGGTGGGTGTACAATTTGGGTCAGGTAGCTTGATCCAGTGAATATTGAATTTCAAATTAAGGGACTGTCCTATGCCTGTATGTACAATCCTCATTGACAGTTCAAATTTGAGACAGAGGCTAGTGGATAAATCTGTGTCTGTCAGGTTACTGGTCTCAGCAGCTAATATTGGACACAGGGGAAACATTAAACAGTATCTTATTAATGGCTTTCCCTCTAGCACAGACTGGCCTGTGTTTTTCATAGTCTGTATGCCTATGTGTTTTATTCAACTAAGAGCTTAAGAGCACTGGCTGCTCTGCCAGAAGTCATGAGTTCAATTCCCACCAAGCACATGGTGGCTCACAAACATCTATAATGAGATATGATGCCCCCTTTTGGTGTAGAGGTGTGCATGCATGCAGAACATTGTATACATAATAATAAATAAATAAATACGTAGAAAAGCCAGTTATTGGTATTGTTAAATTTTATTTTGCTAATGCATCATTGCTCTAGTCTCTTATTAGTTAATATTCTCTGATAATCCCCAGTCATTAAGAATTTCATTCCTTTTTCTCTAGTACTTTGATATTTGTTTTTGTTTAAAGTAATGTCTCCTGTAGATCAGCTTTTCACTTGTTATATAGTTTACACTTTATTTCAACACTACTGCCCAGTGCCTAGAACACAGTCCTGCAAGTCTTTTCAGGTGGGCCCTGACTGGTCTCTGTGAAGTAAAAGAGACCAGTGAATGAGTGTCCACTGACAGCCCTGGTTTTTGTTTGTTTGTTTGTTTGTTTGTTTGTTTGAAGATGGGACTTGTGTGAGAATTGAGTTCACTGACCTACTTTGAAGCTGGTTACAACACAAAAAGGGAGGAGGAGGAGGGAAGATGGTAATGAGTCAGGTAAGCAATTTCAGACAGTCAGTAAAAGTGAAAACTGGACGTTTGAGGGGATTCATACACAATGAAATCAAGAATATGTATTAGGAGCTGAGCTTGTTTCTGGAAAGCAAATTTTGATAGTTGAACTAGTTAAAACAATACAGAAGATCTGGAGAAACTGGTGTGGTACTGCCTAACAGGAATGTTCCCCCCCCATTTGAAATTGCAAAACCAGAGAGAAAAGGTGAGTAACAATTGATGTGCACTAATATATACCTGAAGTCCCCAAAGAATATTGGACTATAAGGCCATTTTCAACTTTTAAAAACAATTTTTAAGATTATAATGAAATTGTTTCAACCTACTCATTCCTCTCTACTCTTAGTTCTCAAATGCTGGGATGAATGGTTGAGGACCTTACTGTCAGGTCCTCCCAGCACCTCTCAATCCTTACCTGTTACAAGGTATTGGTATCATACCCAGGTCTCTAGCCCAGGAGTTGAGCGGCCCTCCTCCCAGCTGTCCTTCCTTATGTATTCCAACTGTTTTGGTTACCTGGTCTTTTTCATTTATCATTTACTCTCCTGTATTTTGGCCTGGTTCTCCATTCCCCTTTCTCTTCTCTTCTCACATGGCTCAAGGTCATGCCAACCCTAGACTGTCCTAGATGTTCCTGTGTTTATGTTCTCTCTTCTATATATAATAAACTTTCTATTTCAACATACCTAGGCACAGTCACATTGTTTTTGTTTTATTTCTCATCTTTCCCAACTAGGAGGCAGAGATGATTACACTGGACATTAAGTGTGTAATGGAATGTGCAGGACAAATGATCTGTGTCTTGGAAAATGAACAGGTGCCCTGGGGGAGTGGAAGATTGTATTAAAAAAAAAAGTTTCTCAGATGAGGGTGTTGCAGGATATTTGAGCCCAGTGTGATCCCTTAGATTGCAAATTGTAAAAACCTGTGCTTTGTTTGGTGTGGGTGAGACCTAAAACAACCCTTAATTCCAAGAACTTTCTGTTTATTGTAAACAGGAGATTGCAATATGGCTCCATCAGCCCTGGAACATACCTTTAATTCAAAAGCTCTCTGTGAACAGCATTAAATAATGTTAACCCTAGGTCAAGAGGCAAAGCAAGAAACCAGCTGACAGGGAATAAAGAGTAAGTGGAACTTTCAGCTGAAATGTATTTAAGACAGAGTGTAAAAGTGGAAGGAGTTTTAGCTTGGTAGCTTTGGGGATTTTTGAGCTTTGAGCTAGAAAGCCTTTGGCCTTGGATTATTTTGGCCTATCCCCCCTGAGCTGTCATCTGAACTGGTGAGCTTTTGGAGCTTTTTCCTCTTAGATGTGAGGTTAGTAGCAGGGTCAGATGAGTGCTTTCTCTGCCTCTCTGCGCTAGAAGGTTTTAAAATCGAATAATTGGGATTTTCATTCTTTTATAACAACACTAGGGTTCTATGTGCTCATAGGGGTTAGTGCAAAGCTAGAATGCCTCTGCTATCTGCATCATTTGATCTTTGATCCACTGGTAGAGGAGCTACTACTCTCCTGAGACTCAGCTCTATTGTTCAAGCTAATGAGGGACTCTGGCCAGGCCTAGCAGTCAAGAGCAACAGTGGGAGGCAGTTTATGGGTTTGTTTTGGGATTTTCTTCTGATGTAGCTGTAAAGAGCTGTGAGTGAGACCAGAGGCCATGTCATGCTCAGTGTGGGGCCATTGTCCCCAGGCCAGGAGGAGCAGGCTGCTGAGCTATCACAGGCTGATCTGCTTTGAACGAGATGGACTATGGTTCCGACTGTGGTTCAGGCTGTGGTTCTATTGGTCTCCATGTTGTGATCTCGGCAGACACCCTTGGCCTCCAACCCTTCCTGAGTGTTGATTGTCCCGAGAAGTGAGGACTTTGTGGCCTGGGCAGTAGAAAGTTGTGGTGCTTATAATATCTCTATCTAGTGTGAACACACAGGAATTGGTTTTGCAGTGGACAGATTGGAAAATTAAAGGTCTCATTTCTAGAAATGATGAATGTTGTATTCCACACACGGTTTTGTGTAACAAATTTTACAAATAGTTTTGAAACTGGAAGAAAAGACTTGGTGGTGATCATCCTTCAGCAATAATTGATTTTTTGTTTTTTATTTTTTTTACCTTGCATCTACCACCAGGCACAATGGCATGCTTTAGAGAAATTCAATTCCAGGGTACAAAATGAATTTCTGAGATGCAGAATTGTGTCAGGTGTGCCTGGTTTTAGGTAAGTGGATAGGGCAGATTCCACATCTTGTGACCTAATCCATGCATCAGGAAACATATTAAATTATTCTCCAACATTGTTGTGTGTGTGAGTGTTGGCAAGGGCTGGGATGTGCCTGAACCCACAAGGGGATATGAGGGACTGCAAGCTATAGCTTATCTTTATGATCAACTCCATTTTCTACTTCCAGAGCAAAAGGACTCTCTGGAAAGGAGGTTAGTAGTAGATAGAGGGTCAGAAATATAACAGTTTAGGTGTCACTTTGTGTTTGCTTGTAGCAGTTGTTAAATATGTGTTTATTTAATATGTATTAATTAGAAAATCAAAGGTATCTCTGGTCCAGTGCACATTTTTTTTCATGCTAGAGTTTCCTTAGGTCTTTTCATGTAAACTTGGCTATATTTTAGGCTTATGTTTTTGGCTTTTTTTCTCACCTCCTCATTCTTTCACAAACACTGTACACATTATTGATTATTGAACTTTGTGTTAAGTACAGAAGTCACATCATGCCAGAAGATTATGAGATTCGTGACAATAGAATCATCCCTTATTTTTCTGTTTTCCTCTGTTTCTTACCAGGTGGCTTTTCTGATATGAGATAGAGATTTTGGATTGTTCTTTAGCAATCACATAAAGGCAATTTGCCCTTATGTCTGTAGAAGGCAGAAGAGACAACATGAAGGTGAGTGATACCATTTGGCCAGTTTATTCCTTCTCTTTTGACATTTTCTTTTGGTGATCTGTCATTTTCTTAAGAAGTTTCATGTGTCCAGTGGTCTCCATATTCTTTAGTTGGATGATTTTATTCTCCTGAAAAGATTAAATCAAAACCCTGCCCCATCCCTAATTCAGGGGTGAGGGTTGTACGTTTTAGGCATATTATATCTTTTATAGAGCAAAATGGTTTTTGGAAATAGAAAAAAGTATAATATCTCAATTAAGTTTAAAAAACTCTTTCACTGTTTACAAATATACCTTAAAGTGCATTTATTTCTAGATAATAAAAGGCATTCATTTTGATTTTCAGCCTGCTTTTTAAAAGCAGCTTTTAAATAAAATCACTGTAAATCCTATGTGCCTGCCTCTGCCTCCCAGGCCATATGTAAAAGGCATGTGCCTCCGAAATGCTGGGATTAAGGCTGTGAACCACCAACACCCTGTCATTGTAACTCCTGAATTTAGAAAACTACTAATTAATAGAGAACTGCTTGTCTCTGCTGGGATTAAATGCATGGTCTATCACCATGCTGCTCAAATATGTTATATTCACTCCAAATTATTCCAACTCAAACAAGTTTATACCTTTCAATTTACTTAAAACATTTTAAACCTCTTACCTGTTTTTAATATGAAACAACAAATGCATCCTTTTTTATTTAAGAAAAAAAAGCTTTAGTCTTTATTAAGTTAGTTTGGACTGAATGAACACACTGTCTGATGAACCGTTACCTCTGCTTAGTCAGGAGATCTCTACTATTCAAATCTAATCAATATCAATTTTGATAGGATCCATCATTTTTTTTCCTGTGGAAACATTCGGTTTTACCAGTGAAGACACCGTTCAATAGTTTTTCAGTGTCTACTCCTTTTGCTTATGCTTACTTTCTTTGTTCTAGAGTATTTAAGTGTGGTGTTAAGTTGCTAGTAAGAGATCACTCTGATTTTTTTTTTTCTGAATGGAAAAAATAGTGCTATGGCCTGTCTTCTCGTCAACACTTCCATTGTGTACTGTGAGTTTTGATATGTTGTGTATTCATTTCATTGACTTCTAGAAAGTCTTTAATTTCTTTATATCAGTCTTGATCCATTTTTTATTCAGTAGAGAGTTGTTCAATTCCCATGAGTTTGTAAGCTTTCTACTGTTTTTATTACCGATGATGTCCTGCTTTAAACCATAGTGGTCAGATAGGATGCAGGAGGTTATTTCTAGTTTCTTATATCTTTTGATACTTCCACTGTTCAAGTATTTCATCAATTTTTGAGAACAGTATATGAGTTTCTGAGAAGAGGGAATAATCTTTTTGTTTGGGTGGAATGTTCTGTAAACATTATTTAGGTATATTTAGTTTTGATGTTAGTTAGCTGGAATATTTCTCTGTTCTGTTTGGGCTGGAGGACCTGTCTTTGGTGTGAGTGGTGTATTGAAGTCTTCCCCTATCCGTTCATCAGGGCCAGGATGTGATGCAAGCTGCAGAAGTGTTTCTTTTATAAATTGGGTGCTCTTATGTTTGGGGCATAGATGTTAAGTATTGAAATGTTATCTTGCTGGATATCTTTGAATATGTATTGTACTTTGCCATCTTTTGATTAGTTTTTGTTAGAAGTCTGTTTTGTTAGATATTAAAATTGCTATACCAGCTTGATACTTCAGTCCATTAATTTGGAATATCTTTTTCCAACCCTTTACCTTGAGATACTGTCTATGATTGATGTGAAGCTGTTTTTGTTGTATTTAGAAGAAGGATGGATTCTGTTTTATCATCCATTTTGTGAACCTGTGTCTTCTTATTGGTGAATTTTGGTGAAAGGTATTAAGAGATATCAACAAACAGTGATTGTAAATCCTGGTATTTTGGTGGTGGTGTTGGTTGATTTAGCACCCTGTGTTGGGCTACATTTATAGATACATATGTTTAAATTTGACCTTATCATGAAGCATCTTATTTTTTCCATTTGCTGATTGAAAGTCTCTGGGCATGCTTAATAATTTGTGTTGGCTTCTGTAGTTTATTAAGAGTCAGAAGCATACTGTTTAAGCCCTTCAACTTCCAGCATCTTTACTGAGAATACAAGATTAATTTCAAAGATCTGCCTTTATTTATTTCTTGGTTGTTTTTTGTTTGTCTATTTGATTGGTTGGTTAGTGTGGTCTGTTTTATTTTATTTTATTTTATTTTTCTGTTGAAGCTTTTCCTATTCTTTCTTTGTGCTGTATGTATAGAGTTTTGATTATTCTGTGGTAAGAGGAATTTCTTTTCTGTTCCAGTCTCTTTGGTGTTTTGTATGCTTCTTTTGCCTTGATAGACATTTAGGTTAAGAAATTTTTCTTGTATGATTTTGTTGAAAATATCATGCGCACCTTTGATCTCATCCTTCTTCTGTTAATCTGATCATTAGCATGTTTTGTCTTTTCATAATGTCCCAGAGTTCCTGGATATTTTGTGGTAGGGAACTTTTAGATTTAACATTTTCTTTGACACATTTAGCTATTTCATCTTTCTTTCTTTTTTTTTTTTTTTTTTTTTTTTTTTTTTTTTACTATTGTTTTCTTTTCTTTTCAGACAGGTTTGCTTTTTATAGGCTTTGCCTATGCTAAGCTCCCAAAATGATGGACTGTGATCTGACAGTACCAAACTAAATGAATAAACCCATTCATGAGCTGACATGCTTTTGGTTAGGGGATTTAGTCACAGCAACAAAATGGCAAATTGGAACAAAAATTATATGCAAAGACTGATTTCACTGCTGGACAGAACCTTGGCATGTTCTCTTTTTATGGAAAACATAAACATCATGATTTAAGATGTCAAAAGCATTAGAAAACTGTATACAGAGCTTCATCAGCTGTTCTTGTAAGACCTAGAAAATCATAGTGTTGAGAATAATGCAGACAGAGGAAGTCTATATCATAGGACAACAGACTTCATGGAAAATTAAGCTAGAGGTCATTTGTGTGATATTTAAGCTCCAAATCATACTTACTCTGTGCATATTCTAGGAAGTATAGGCTCCCTTTTTGAATTATTTTGTTTATTTTTTTTCTGGTAACTCCATTTGCAACAACCCTGCCCATCAAAATGTCTTTAGGGGTATCTTCTCCTATCAAGGCCAAATTTGGTGATTGAGGTCTGATGTCAATCCTATTTATAACCCATTCATCTATTTGTGCACACCTTGCTTTTAATGGCTGTATTACCTCTTTGCATTCAAAAATCTTTTGCATTTTCAAAAGCTAAAGATTCTATTAGTGCTTTTCTAGCTAGTGGATCTGATATACTTGTATCCCCAGCTGAGGTCAATCTTTGTAAAACGTTAATGAATATTTCACTTGGAGCTTGTATGACCTGAGAGAATGGCTCAAGCCTTTTTCCTGATTCCTCAACCTTGTCCCAGGTATTTAAGGCTGCTAAGTGACATAATGCTAAGGTTTCTTCATTATATACAGCTTGTATCTCTGTGTCAGCCTATTGGCCATCACCAAGCAGTTGTTCCTTAAACAGAGCCCTGGCTCTATTTTTGTATGTTATCTCTCTAGGCTTTTCTCTTCACCATGATAGCAATTGTAAATATGGCTCAGGTTCTTTTATTGCCTTTGCCATATCCTCCCAGTCCTTTGGGATTACTCTACTGATTGGCCAGGAAGTCAGCATTTGTTTTACAAATGCTGAATGCATTCCAAAATTGGTGACACTTTCTTTAAATTTTCTCAGGTCTAGCACTTCCACAGGATGCCATTCAGCCTCATGGTAATCCTGTGGGTGATCATCTTCTGCTGGTCTCTGTTGTACACTGACTGGATAAGCTAATGTTTGTTTTCTAACCACCTTTGTTTGACTTTTTTTACTATTATCTTTTGCCTCTGCCTGAGTATTTTCTTTACTTAGTATTCTGAACTATTTTTTAAGGTCTGTACCCATATTTCACAACTATCTCTCTGTTGTTTGTTTTGTTCAATAATCTCTTCAATCTTTTGTTCTATGCCTCTCTTCTAACTTTTAATTTTTTTCTTTATAGTGTTCTAGTTGTTTGTGTTTTCCATTATCTTTTCTAAAACCTCCGACCTATTTTCCTGTTATTTCTTATGTTCTGTAAGTTTTTATGTCTCTTGTTTTATGTCCTGTTTTCAACCTTCATTTTTTCCTTTATATTGTTCTACTTGTTTTTTGTGTTGTTCCAGTATCTTTTCTAAAGCCTTTGCCTTTGAGAACACATAAAAGGCTAAATCAATTATTAAAGTTAAATAGAAGAATATGAATGTAACCATAGTCATAATTTCTAAACTTTCTTTATTTCTGTCTTAAAATCATAGAAGAGATTATCAGCCAAGCTCTGAGAAGTCTGTTTTAATGTTTCTCTCATCCTGTTAGAATGTAATGGCAGCCAGTTTTGTACAGTCTCAGTTCTGCCCAAAGTAGGCTGTCTTTTGCTCTGAGGCTCGTCTAAGAGTCTGTTTTAAAGAGCCAGTAATTTATTTGGGAGTTTTTAGGTTTAAAGTTTGGGTTGTATCGCTGGGAGCTTATTCCTCTCCCCCACTAAATTATATTAAAGTTGGATTTAAAGGGTGTAGATACTTAGCTTAGTTGTGTGCCATTTGTTGTAGGTTATAAATATTTACTATTGATAAATCTTTTAGTTAAGTATTGGTTATTCCTAAACAGCTGTATAACCAAATCACCACACAGAGACTAGAATTTATTTAATTAACTTAGAGCACAATGCTGGCCAACAGTTACTCCATCCTAAACCTCTAAGCCCACGGAGTTTCCTACCATTCAGATTCACCCAACATACTTGCTTTTAGTGATATCGTAGTTCGAGTTCATTTCTGCATGTGGGGACAAGACCTCTCCTGCAGATTCTCCTCTTCTCCTTTCCTGCCTCCTTCCTCTTCCTCCCACTCTGGACTAGGATGTCTCACCCTGTCCTCTCCATTGCTCAGTATTGGGGCTGGTTGTTTTAATTGACAATATAGAGAACAAATGGTGGCATGTTTATGCAAACTTGAGACAGGTGATGCCTATAAAAAGTATCACAATGCAGTATCTGGATTGAAACCAGACAACAGAGGAGAGAAATCACCATTTGAATGAACAGGGGCAAATTGTATACATTCCAAAAAAGAATATTATACCAATATAATCTCTTGTATCATATTAGAACAACATGGTCTAAAACTAGACCTCAATAGTAACAAAAAAGCGTAAACAGCCTGTATATGCAAGGAAACTGAATTCTACTGAATGACAGCTGGATTATGGAAGAAATAAACTAATTAGACTTTCTAGAATTTAACAAAAATGAAGGCACAACTTCCCTAAACTAATGAGACATAATGAAAGTAATTCTAAGAGGAAAGTTCATAGAATTAAGTGTCTTCATAAAAAAGTCTGAAGCATCTCAAATCAACATAACAACACATGTGAAAGACCTAGTCAAAAGGAAGCAGACATACACAAGAGGAGTATAAATAATCAAACTTAGGGCAGAAATCAATAAATAAGAAACAAAGAAAACAATTCAAAGAATAAACAAAAGCAAGAGCAGGTTCTTGGAAAAAATGACAAAGATAGACAAACCTTTAGCCTAAATAACTAAAACACAGGGAGACACTATACAAATCAGCAAAATCAGAAAATAAAAGGGGGTATAATTACAGACACTGAGGAAATTAAAAAAATCATTAGGTTTTACCTTAAAAGTCTATATGCCACAAAATTTGAAAATCTAAATGAAATGAAATATTTTCTTGTTAGATTCCACTAATCAAAGTTAAATATGGATCAGCTAACTAAATTAATAGACCTATATGCCTTAATGAAATAGAAGTAGTCATCAAAAATCTCCTTGCCAACAAAAGCCCAGAGCCTCATGGATTCAGCAAAGGATTCTACCAGACCTTCAAAGAAGAGGTAACGCCAATACTCTTCAAATAATTTCACAAAACAGAAAAAGAAGGAGCATTACCAAACTCATTTGATGAAGCCACATTCACCTTGATACCTAAACCTCACAAAAGCTAATTAATGACAGGGATACACCAAGAAAGATAATTTCAGACCATTCTCTCTTATGAATATTGAAACAAAAACACTCAATAAAATACTCGCAGAATGAATCCAAGAAAACATCAAAGATCTCATCTACCATGACAAAGTAGGCTTCAATCCTAGGCATGCAGGGGAGGTACAATATAAAGAAATCTATAAACAAATTGAAAAAGAAAAAAAAAAAACACATGATCATCTCAATAGATGCTGAAACAATTTCATATATCCAAGCTCAGTTGGATTTATGACTTTATAACCATAACCAAGACTTGATGGTTAAAGTCTTGGAAATATCAGAGATAAAAGACACATACCTAAACACAGTAAAGATAATATACAACAAGCCTATAGCAAACATCAAACTAAATGGAAAGCAATTTAATTCAGTCCCACTGAAATCAGAGACAAGTCAAGTTTGCTCACTCTCCCCTTTCTCTTCAACATAGTACTGGAAGTTCTAGCTAGAGGAGTAAAACAACTAAAGGAAATGAAGGGGATACAAAGCAGAAAGGAAGAAGTCAAAGTATCACTATTCACAGATGATATGATAAGTACACATGAGTGACCCTAAAAATTCTACCATATAATTACTACAGCTGATAAACACTTCAGCAAAGTGGCTGGATACATTTTAAAGTTACTAAAAAATATCTGAAACCCTCTTGTATATAAAAGACAAGAGGGCTGAGAAAGAAATTAGGAAAAAAACAACAACAACCTTGCAATAGCCACAAATAACATAAAGTGCACTGGTGTGACTCTAACCAAGCAAGTGAGAAATCTGTATAAAAAAACTTCAAGTCTTTGAAGAAAGAAATTGAAGAAGATATCATAAAATGGAATGATCCCCCATAGTCATGGATCAGTAGGAATAACAGCAAAATGGCCATCCTATCAAAAGAAATGTAGAGATTCAATGCAATTCCCATCAAAATACCAACACAGTTCTTTACAGACCTTGAAAGAACAATTGTCAACATCACATAAAACACAAAAAAGCCAGAATAGTTAAAAGAATCCAGTACAATAAAAAACTTCTGGAGGTATCTCCATCCTGGATCTCAAGCTGTGCTACAGAGAAACAGTAAAAACGATGTGGTACTTTCATAGAAACATACTGGTGGATCAGTGGAATTGAATCAAACACCCAGAAATAAGCCCACATACCTACAACAACCGATTTTTGACAAAGAAGCCAAAACCATTCAATGGAAAAAAGAACATCTTCAACCAATGGTGCTTGTCTAACTGGATGTCCACATATAGAAAGATAGAAATAGATCAATACTCATCACCCTGCACAAAAGCAAAGTCTTTGTGGACCAAATAACTCTACATAAAACTAACACTCTTAATCTGTTATTTAAAAAATTGAGGAAGAGCCTTGAACACATTGGAACAGGAGACAACTTCCTGAACAGAACACCAGCAGCACAGGCTCTAAGATCAACAATCAATAAATGGGACCTCATGAAACTGAAAATCTTCTCTAAACCAAAGGACATTGTCAGCAGAACAAAATGATGGCTTACAGACTGTGAAAGGATCTTCACCAACTCTGCATCTGACAGAAGGCTAATATCCAGAATATATAAAGAACCCAACAAATCAAATAATCCAATTAAAAATTGGGTACAGAGATAAAGAGAAATTCTCAACAGAGGAATATTGAATGGTGTAGAAACACTTAAAAATGCTCAACGTCCTTAAAAATTTGAGAAATGAAAATCAAAATGGCTCTGAGATTCCACCTCACACCCATCAGAATGGCTAAGATCAAAAACTCAAGGGAAAACACATGCTGGGGAAGCTGTGCAGAAAGGAGAGCCTTCCTCCATTGCTGGTGAAAATCTAAACTTGTACAGTTGCTTCGAAAATCAGTCTTGTGCTTTCTCAGAAAACTGGGAATACTGCTACTCCAAGACTCAGCTAAAAAACTTCTAGGCATATATCAGAAAGATGCTCAACCATACAGCAAGGGTATTTGCTCAACTATGACTGTAACAGCTTTATTCATAATAGCCAGAAACTGGACTCAAACTAGATGTCCCTCAATGGGGGAATGGATACAGAAATTGTGGTACATTTACACAAGGAAATAATACTGAGGTATTAAAAACAAGAAAATCATGAAATTTGCAGGCAAATGGATGGAACTAAAAAAGATCACCCTGAGTGATGTATCCCAGAAGCAGAAATACATGTTTGGTATATATTCACTTATAAGTGGACATTACCCATACAATATAGATTGGACATACTAAAATCTACAGACTTTAAAAAGCTAAAGTACAGGGAGAAACATAGGGAAGATGCTTAATTCTCATTCAGGAAAGAAAACAGGATAGATGCCAGAGCACATAGAAGAGAGAGAACAGGATAGGAGCCTGCCAAGGATGAGCACTAAGTGACTCCACTTAACAGGTGATTGAAGCAGATGGAGAGACCCACAACAAACTTTTGTATAGAGCACAAAAAGTCTTATTGAAGAAGTGGGAGATAGAAGGACCTAAAGGGGACAGGAGTCATTCAATTAGACCAACAAAGCCAAAAATATCTGGGTCCTGGGGCCGTGCAGAGACTGATGCATCAACCAAAGAGTATGAGAGGACTTACATCCCCTGCTCAGATGTAGCCCATGGACAGCTCAGTCTCCATATGGGATTCCTAGTAAGGGGAGAAGAGACAGTCTCTGAAATCGGTTGCCTGCTTCTTGATCACTTCTCCCTGGTGGGACCACCTAGACAGCCTACAGATGAATAGGGAGTCTTAATGGAACTTGATAAGCTAGGGTCTGATAGGACCTTCCTTATCAGAGGAATACAGGAGAAGGATAGGGGAGGAGGAGGGAGGGATAGTGGGACATAGAGTAGATGAGAGAGGGGGCTACAATTTGGATAGAAAGTGAATAAATTGTAAAAATTAATGATAAACATGGGTGACAGAATGAAGCATAAATAAGACACAATTTACTGAGAAACATACAAAAATACTCACATCTTTAATCATAGATCTAGCTAGAAAAAAAAAAAAACCTTAGGCAACCATTACCTCAAATGACAAATAATGTATGTTTAGTGTCCTTCTTGGCACTATAGTAAAAAAGAATGTGACAGGATGCATACAATATCATTGGAAATCTTTCTTCATGGAATGAACATGGAGTGACTTGTAGGAGTTGAGATGTTGATTTACTTTCTCCCCACAGATCAGCAGGAATGTATCCCTTGCTGAATTCAAGAGTACCTTAACCTGAGAGAAACAAGTGCCTGCCCATGGCAGTGACTTTCCTGTCCTTTGAAGATCCTCTGGGCTTGGTCCTGGCCTGCATGGCTCTGTGCTTATCTGTCAGCACAGCTATAGTTTTGGGGATCTTTCTCAAGCACCATAACTTACCCATCATTAAGTCCAATAACCAGACTACAATAAAATACCTTAGTGTCTTCAAATGAAATTATTTATCCCTACTTTTAGTAAGTTTATATAAAGTGTATATCTAACCATAATTAAAAGAGCCCTTCATTTAAGCATTGTTATATAGATACACTCTATTTCAAAATAGAAACTACTTCTGAAAACACATTTTAGTAAGTTATACATGTTACTTTTTAATTTATGGACAATATAAGTATTCAAATTTTAATTACATAATAGTAATTGTGATAAATAATACAAGTACTATATATTTTCCCTTAGTATTCTGTTTTTCTGGAGGAAACAGTAATTAGGTTGACAGTTGACATCTTCTGTTGGACAGGCAAAAACCTGGATCTCTGGCAAAGGGAGTTTGCAAAATTGTACACCCATAGCAGAAATCAGTGTTCAGAATTCTCAAAATGATGAAAATAAATCTACCATATGAACCACTTTTAACTTTCCTTGACATATGCACAATGGACTCAACATACTCCTTCAAAAAAATTTCTCAACCATACTCATTGCTATTCTGTTCACAATAGGTACAGAATGGGAACACCTATATATCCTTCAACTGATATAGATAAGTGAAATGGTAGGCACATAAGTAGATAGAAATATAAATGACGATGTTGATTTAGGTAACTCAAATCCAGAAAATAGATTTCACATTTCCTATCTACTCTGAACCATATAGCTCTAGATCTTCAGTTGTGAGTATTCACCATAGTGTGAAAGAAAAGAAATAGTGTGGCAAAAGACTGGGGACCAGCCCCAGAAGTTGATAGTATCCAGAGAGAAGGGAAGGATAAGGCAGGGCAGAAATGAGTCAGACATGGTTGTCCAAAGAAACTTAGAGTCTTGATTGACTGGCAGTCAGAGTGCTTCTTTATTTAGACAGAACTTAATAATAACAGATAGATTCACATTGTTCTAAAACATAGATGATATCTTTTTTGTTCCCAGACACGTGTTTTAACTGTCTCTTGGTCATAAATTTAGTCATCATTGATAAACCTTATCTTTTACTATCATTTTTCTTCATCAATCCCATAACCTGACATTTTTGAGAATCTGGAGGCATATTTGCCACAGCCTGAAAGCCCATTCTCAGGTTGGAAGAATTCTCAGATTCAATAGCAATAGATAGAAAATATTCAAGCCAGTGTGGGCATATTGCTTTGTCCCAAGAATTATATTATCATATTTTAATGGACAGCCTCAAGAAAAACAATTTAGGCCAAAGCAACAACAGTTATTATTAAATTCTGGGCATAATGTACTGTCTATACCTCATATCTTTATAGAATTTACTTATTGCTAAATTTAAGTATTCTTTCATTATTTTGGTCATACAACACCACAGTGATACCGTGAAAGCTGATATTTCTAGGAAAAGGAGGCCCTAATACCTCACTGTAAAAATCATTTTTTATGAAACATTCTTTGTCCAACATTATAGACCCCAGTGTAATGTGAAGATGTCTCCAGCCATTCATTTACATCTTTATCTAATCATTGAGAACATACCATATGTAACTCCTAATCTTATATGCCAAGTAATCATCTGAGGATACAGAAGTACAAGGTATTTTTAATATCAAATACTATCAACTCTCCTAGCTCTAGAAACTTTGTTTCCCTTTTTAAGAGTATGTTGTTCTGATTATTTTCTTCTTGAGGAAACACAAGGGTAGATTTTGCAAGACTATCTTGGAGCTGAAGTCTCATAAGGAGTTATCTGCCATTTTTATGTGAGTTACAACTTCCATGAGGAAGACATTCATGTAGGGCCAAATAATTGATATTCCCCCTAAAATGAGAGTAGCAGTATGCTCAGGATTTTTCTGGGGTAGCTTAGAAGCAGTATCACAGAGTGAAGGCATAAATGATTCATGAAAAAAAATTCCCGTTGCTCCAATGTCCCCAGGTTGTACATGTATTGAAAACCCTCTAAGCATGTAGCAAGTGGAGATCAGGACCAAGCCTGAAAGATAGCATGAAGGCTATTGTAACATGCAGCTCAGCTGTGCTGGATCTTTGTCAAATAGCTGTGCTGACTTCAAGACTTTAACTGTATATAAACTTTGGTGCGGTTTTAATCCATTTGGAGGTGACTTTTGAGTGAAAATAAGCATCTATTTTCATGTTTCTATATATAGGCATCTAGTTTGGTCAGCATCATTGGTAAAGATTTTATGTTTTTCCAGTGTGTATTTCTATTTTTGTTATAGTACTAGTGTATTTACATAATCAGATATTACTCAGACATTTAAATAATCAAATCATGAAACCTGAAGGTAAATGCACATTTGCAGGTAACTGAGAGTAAGAGAGCCTAGACCCCAAAAGAGAAATAGGGTATGTATTTGTTTTACATATATATTAGTTGCAAGATATATGATATGCAAGCAACTGAACATAATACTGCAGGGGATACATACAGATTAAGAACTGGAGGTTAGGGAAGCCTGAGATTTCTCCATAGGAATGAGAAATAAAATACTTGGTACAAATGGAAGGTGGGCTAAAAAGATAGAATTGAAGGGGATTGAGAAAGGCAGAGGGCAATGAAAAGTTAACATGAAAAAAGACGGGTAAAATTAAGGGTCATTTATTTGGTACAGTGGAAACCTAATGCAATAGAAACTTTGAAGCCAATATAAATGAAATCACCACACAAGGAGAAAGTCCCAACTGGATATCTCTTGGCACTAAATTAAGCATCCAGTACTGGTAATAGTTTATATTTAACTGAGGTATTGGCCAAAGTAGTGTGATTGTAATGCCAAAACAATACAGGCTTTTGCCAAGACTATAGGCTGCTCTCCATAAATTGACTGAAATGCAGTATTGCTGGAGACAACACTTACACCTACATGGAACATAGATAGAGCTTGTGCCTACATAGAACCTTCACACTTACATTCTAGCAACTTTGATATGGGAAGTACTCTGCAACTACAAGAGGAGAAATATAAACACTAACCCAGCTACCAAACTTTTGAACTTTAACAATGTTCTACCTGTAAGACATATTAGTGTGAGTTGTAGGAGTAAATACCAATCTATAGTTTGACTTAAGGCCCACTTCATATAATGCAATCCACACCTGACACCGGATTATTGATCAAGAAAAATAAATTACATACCCCAAGGTTCTAGGAAAAAAGCAAATACTACATTCTACTAAAAGTAATAAAATGACCATTGACACCATTCTGCTATACTCATAGACCAGTATCTTGTTCAGCCATCAAAAAATGTCATCCTGCATCTGATGGAGACAAATTCAGAGACCCATAGAGAAAATAGACAGTCAGTGAGAGGCCTCAGAATATGTCCTCCAGGCTCGTCAGTAATTCAGCCAGAAGAGTGTAAGAGCCAGAAAGGAAAGAGGATATCGAAGAACAAAGCACTATAAATTAAGAGGACTATAGAATAGATAAACTGTGAGAGACTGAGGCAGCATGCACTAGGCCTTTAGTGTTCTGTCCCTAGCCCTATCTCTAATTGATAAGTGCTTGCAAATGAAAATGTAGTTTTCTCCAAGGGACACTCATTTTATCCAAGGGGCTACTCTTAATTGTATTTTTAAGAGTACATTCCAATAGGTAGATGGCTAAAAATTTCCCTCACTGGCAAGTTTGGATTATCATGTCCTAGAATTATGGCATGCATTTAAAAAAAATTTTTATCATAGTTCTCATTTTAATTTGCTGAAGATTTTTTTTTCTGTTTTTAAAGCTACATGTCCTCTGTGTGTATTCAAGTCTTGTGTGGTGATTTCATTTATATTGGCTTCTTATATATATATTTTAGAAAGTTTCTATTGCATTAGGTTTCCACTATACCAAACAAATGACCCTTAATTTTACCTGTCTTTCCTCATGTTACCTTTTCATTGCCCTCTTCCTTTCTTTCCCAATCCCCTTCAATTCTATCTTTTTAGCCCACCTTCTATTGTTTCAAGTTTAATATTTTATGAGATGCCTGCATATATGAACAAGTCTGCATCATTTCCCAACTTGGGCTCTTTTTCTTTTTTTTTTTCCTACTCAGATGTGTTGGCTTTTGTTTTTTTGCTATTTTATTTTCTTATTATACCTTATACCCCTCCTTTTTTAATATGAGGGTGAATTTAGACAGGATAGAATAGGAGATGGGAAAGAGTTGTCAAGATTAGAGGAAGGGAAAACTTTAATCCGGATGAATATATGAGTAAAGTGACTATTTTTTTAAAAAAAAAAAAAGGAGAAAGGGAGGATGAAAAGAAAGAAAAAGAAGGAGGAGTTAGAGAAAGAAGAGAAGCAGGAGGAGTAGAAGGATGAGAAGATGAAGAAGAAGAAGAACAACAACAACAATTGTGTCCAAAGAAATGTTAAATAGCCATGCACAAAAGATCCAGAAAATTTAAAAAGTGCAAAAAAGTAATTTATGAATAATAGAAATAGAAAAAGAAGAAAAAACTCACATCAAAATCCTAGAAAATATTTTCAGCAAAATAATAGAAGGATGTATCCTTAACCTGATGAAGAAGGGGTAGCCTATGAAAGTACAAAACGTATATAGAACAACAATTAAAGTGTACTGAAAAGAAATTGTGCTCAGCACATAAAATCAAAACATTAAATGTAAAGAAAAGTATATTAAACAAAGAAGGGAGAGTAAAAGTTGAAAATAGTAAATTGCATTTAAGTCAGGCTCTTTAGAATAACTCCTGATCTCTCAAGAGAGATTCTAAACCTAGAATGGCTGAGTCAGATTATATATAATCTTTGAGGGACCCTTATTCCTATATCCAGTAAACTTTCAATAATAAATGAGGAATAAAGACATACTGCATAATAAAACCAAATATGAGCAGTATCTCTGTAAAACTTCACTACAGAAGCCAATCAATGAAATACTCCAATCTAAAGTGTTAACCACACCCAAGACAACACAAATAATGAATAATCCCAAGCATCAAAGCAGAAGGCAAAAACCCCACACTATAACTACAAAATAAAAGGAAATAATAAACATTGCTCATTGAAATCTCTCAACTTGGATGTTCACTTCTCCAATAGAAAGACAGGAACTAACAGAATGGACTAGACAACAATGTCCATTCTTCTGCTGCATTTACTGAACACTCTTTATCATCCAGGTTGGACAGCATCTCTGTGTAAAAGGATGGAAGGAGACAGTAGAAGAAAGTGGGCCAAAAAAGAAGTTTAGTGGAACTTTATTTTATAATGTTCACACAAACAAATACTAAAATTCTTGAGTCAATTTAAAAGAGAGTATGTACTGTACGCACTGAATGAGGAGTTCCACCATTATCCATATGAAAACAACAGATGACTTGGGCAGGTCCAGCACACATCTACACTCATGTTTACTGAAGCAAAGCTTACCATGTGCTAAGATAGAATGGACTTGATTGTCCTGAATCACATGAGTGCAAAATATAATATTATTCAATTTTTTATTCATGGAAAACATGCACATTTGTTTTTTGAGAATTTTTAATATAATCACATTATTTCTCATTTTTTCTGCCCTTCCTACAAAATCTCTCATATATCCCTCTTTTGGCTTTTTCAATTTCAAGTCTTGGGGTGGCAATAACTGCTATTACATGTATCATGCATGTGTGTGCATGTGTGTATGTGTATGTGAGAGAGTGAGAGAGAACATTTAACATTTCAAGAAGGGCAATTATTTTATTTTGAAATTGTGGATTAACTCAAAATGTATCATCAAAAGTTATGACCTGAGCTAGACACAGAAATCAAACATTGTTTGACATCAGTCCTAATTGGGCCAAAAGCAGTCAGTCCTCTGAAATAAGAACTGAATAGTCAGTATTAGAGCCTGATCATCAGGGTGTAGTGGCATGACTTGTCAAAGAACACATTCAGTGACAAGAGGAATAATATAAAGAAATACTTCAGCATGCATGCATAAGAGCTAATAATAGCTTACATTGTTTACTTGAGAAATATTCTGTGTATATTTTTTAAATCTCAATGACCAAATGTTATAATTACTGTGTAAGAGATATTAATCTATTTATATATTATTTATTCTTCCATCAATTTTCCTTCCATTTTCACCCTCCTGAGTTTTGAGTAATCATCCTTTGCTCTTTTGAAAATTCAAGCCACTTTTTCATAAACTATTTTTACAGACTTAAAATATCAAAATTTGATTTTTAAAATATTTTATAATATTATAATACTAGGAATATATAACAAACCACTGAATTTTATCAAGGATATTTATTACATATAGTATTATAGGAAAAAGGAAAATGTGTAGAGATAAAATATAATTCTTTCTAGTTATTTTTAAGAGACAGTTGCCTGAGTCCAGCCATCTCAGGAAAAAAAAATATTTTTTTCTTTTTTAATGATTATTACAATTTACTCTGTTTTCTGGCTGTAAGCCCCTCCCTCATCTTCAACCAGTTACAACCTACCTCCCTCTTCTACACCTATGCCGTCTTTCCTAGTCCACTAATAGGGGAAGTCCTACTTCCCTACTATATTATGCTAGCCTATCTTATCAAGTCTTACAAAGAATGACTGCACCTTCTTCCTCCTTGCAGTCCTGGCAAGGCTGCACCTTCCAGTAGTAGGTGATCAAGGAGCCTTCCACTGAATTCATGTCAGAGACAGCCCCTGTTTCCATTAATAGGAAACTCACATGGAAACTGAGATACTTATGAGCTACATCTGAGCAGGGGTTCTAGGTGTTCTTCATGCATGGTCCTTGGTTGGAACAAGACCCCCTGGGCCCATAATTTTTTGGCTCAATTGGCCTCCTTGTGGAGGACCTCTCCCATCCAGGCCTTTTTAGCTCCTGAATCTTCCATATTAATCCATGCTTTCTGCACAAAATTTGGCTATGAGTCTAACCATCTGCTTCAATACCCTGCTATGTAGATTCTTTCAGAGGCCCTCTGTGTTAGTTTCCTTCCCTGTTCCCTATTTTCCCCCATTACCGATGTCTATCCCATTTGCCCTTCTGAATGAGGATTAAGCATCTTCCTTAGGGTACTTCCTGTTGTTTAGATCCTTTAGGACTATAGATTTTAGTATTTTAATCCTATAGTGTATGACTAATATCCACATATAAGTGAGTATATACCATGAGCATCTTTCTGCTTCTGGATACCTCACTCAGAGTGATCTTTTCTAGTTGCATCCATTTACCTGTTGATTTCCTTGTTTTTAATTGCTGAATAGTATTGCATTGTATAAATGTGCCACTATTTCTGTTTCCATTCCTCGGTTTGGGGGCCTCTAAGTTGTTTCCAGATTCTGGATATTTTCAATAAAGCTGTTATGAGTAGAGTTGAGAAAATGTCCTTGTTGTATGGTTGATAATCTTCTGAATATATGCCCACAGTTGGTATAACTGAATATTCTGTACCACTATTCATAATTTTCTGAGAAAGCACCAGATTGATTTCCAAAGTGGTTGTACAAGTTTATATTCCCACCAGCAATAGAGGAGGGTTCACTTTTCTCCATAGAAGTCCAGCTTGTGTTGCAGATGATGTGATAGTATATATATGAATATCCCTAAAACTTCAAGGGAACTTCTACAGCTGATAAACATCTTCAGCAAAATGGCTTGATACAAAATTAAATTTAAAAAAAAACTGAAGTCCTCCTGTATACAAAAGACAAATGGGCTCAGAAAGAAATTAGGGAAACAAAACCCTTTCACAAAAGCCACAAATAACATAAAGTACCTTGGTGTGACTCTAATCAAGCAAGTGAACAACTTGTATGAAAAAAAAAGAACTTCAAAGAAGATATCAGAAGATTGTCCATACTACAGAATTGGAGGATTAACATAGTAAAAATGGCCACTCTACCAAAAGAAATCTAAAGACTCAATGCAATTCCAATCAAAATACCAGCACAACTCATTACAGACCTTGAAAGAACAATTCTCAATTTCATATAGAAAAACAAAACAAAACAAAACAAAACAAAACAGAATTGATTTTAAAAGAATGCCTGTACAGATGTTCATTTAGGTGTCATCCACCCAAAGAGCATCGGACCCGTCCGATACCTTTTTCTCAGAGGCGGGACCTGGGGCATCAACCCGCATGCAATCAGACATGCTCTTCTCTGGGTCCAAAGCAGCTGACCCTGAGTGCAGTGCTTAGCCTCGCATCCTGAGCGTATCATTTTAGCTTTTTATGGTATCCAACCATGCTTGGGGAGAATGTCTTGCTTCAATGGCTGTAAAGGCCTGAATGATCATGGCTGCATCACACTGTTGTGAGACTCTAATCTTGCATATATACCACAGGCAAACCAAGGAGACCAACACCAGAAGGCCATCTGTACAAAGTCCCAATTTATTTCTAATATCAGAGATCAGACCTCTACTCTTGCCTGATGCGTCTAAAACAAAAAGGGGGAACTGTAGAGAACTGCGGAATGCTATGCCTTAAAGATGGAGCTGGTTTCCGCCTTCCACCTTCCCGATGGTGAGTGCTCTCTGTCACGAACAACTCCACATTTGGCTAAGGCCGAGGATCTGGCTTGCTTCCATGTATGTGGACCTATCTGCATTGCCCACGTGGCATGCTGGGGTTGGCTACCCAGAGGCTATTTAAGCTGTGGGCTGGCTTTCCCCGGGGTCCGAGGATTGTTCAATGTTCCTGAATAAACTGCATTGGAAAAAAAAAAAAAAAAAAAGAATGCCTGTAAAGTAAAAGATTTTCTGGAGGTATCTTCATCCGAGATCTCAAGTAGTACTATAGCGCAACAGTAATAAAAAATGGCATGGTACTGCCATGGCACCTGTACTTTAAATCTTAAAGGGGTGTGCATCTACTCATTAATCATTTTTATTAAATCATATCAAGAAGCTAAGGGGAAAAACAAATATAGGGGAATCAAATGCTGTCTCAGTTTTAGACCCAGTTTGAAGGTCTAATGCTTCCTTGGGCTATTGTTTCAGCTCATCAACCTTAAAACATCCATGGCTTTACTATTAATAGTGTACTTTTCTTAACTTTAAATTGTTCTCTAAGATTTTTTACATCAGAGCCATTAGCAAAAACATCTTCCCTGACCTTGTTAAACAATCTATTTTTCCAAATTCTTTCTAAGTATAATGGTCATTGCTAACAATCTACATCTATGGTTCCTTTCAAGGGCACTGGTTAATTCATTAATATGCTCCAGTAAACATGTGAAAGGAGATCAAGCATTGTTAATTTTAAATGCCAGTGATATTGCCCAGTGATGGGCTAGAAGCTTCCTTAGAGTTTTCATACAACTCATGTTATGAGGTATATGGGCATCATAAGGGCAACAAGCAGAGATATGCTACATGAGAGCACAAAGTCCTCAGGAAAATCAGTTCTTGGAATTATGCTTCTCCAAGACAAACTCATCATGCCTATGCTCACAGGGAGCCACATTCTATGAGTTCTACAGCTGTTTTACTGTTGCTCCTGCATGGCTCTTGACAGGAACAGGTAGCCAAAATAGTTTGCCTATGGATGAGTGAGAGGGGAGTGAGGTTAGCTCAGGCCCTGGGAAGGAGAATTCAGGGTATTTCATGGGCTGTGCTAGCCTGGAGGACCAGATAACATGGATAGACTGAAGGATTGCTGGGAGAAAATGGCAGGTAGTTTTGACTTGAGATGTTAACTATGAAACTCTGGCATTAGTTCCAGGTTCAAATCCTACTTCTATGGTAACATAATCTTCAGAGAGAGAAGCATGTTCTCCATTGGATAATGATTACCAAGTGAGCCCACAGGGAAGAAAGGTGGCAAAGACAAAGATTCTGTTTTTCTTTTCTTTGTATATATCTTCTTTCTTTTCTTTGAAGGAGGGTGGTTACCCAAACTGGACTCAAATTTTTGCTCTTTTGTTTTGTTTTTCTTACTATTTTTTATTTTATTAATTGTTTTTATTTTTCACAATTTATTCATTATATATGCTGATTGAAGGTCACTCTGTCAACTCCTACTTGTCCGACCCTCCCTCCATCTTCCCCCATCCCCTTTCCCTAGTCCACCCAAAAAGGAGTTCCTTTCCTCTGCCATCCAACAATATGTTATCAGAACACTACTAAGCTATTAAAGACAAAGATAAAATTTCTGCACTTATTTATTTTCCATAGGCCACTGTACTCACTTTAGAAGATTTCATACTATGAAGCTTGCCTACAACCTTACAGTGAACTAAACACTAAGTATAACTCATTTTAAAGAGTCCCACTCCAAGACACTGTTTGATTGACCATCTCACATCCAGAAACATGTGAAATTTGAAATGCTATGAAGTCTGAGACATTTTATCACAGGCATTTCAAACAATGTGGTTCTCTTGCTGCCTGTAGGGCTGTTTCCCACCAGCCCAGGAAGGCATGAGGGGAAGAAGATGAGTAGTATAAAGCTTGGAAAGCCCGCAAGCATAACAGTGGTCAGCCACTCTGGGAACCACCTCAGAAAGTAAGTTCAACTTTAATTCCAGAAAACAGATAACAGAGGCTTATATCCCTTGGGGAGTGCCTGGGATGCTCCAAGCATAGGTGTAGATAATTGTTTAACGCTAGGCAATTCAAGGATGCCCAATTTGCATTAAACAGCACATTCCTATTATATGAATAAGAACAAGGACACGGAACCAAATTATCCTATATTTGAAGGGAGGGGAGAGTTATCAGGGATCTGTGTCAAAGGCCATCTATCAAATTTGATTGGTGGTGTCAATGTCTAAATCTAATCCAGAAACAGAGTCATACATGGAAAAGAAAGCCTCCTCCCTCATATCTCAAAATTCAGTGTGGGTTGTGATGTTTTTCAATAGAACCCCTGGAACAATAGTTATGTGTACACAAAGAAACTTCTACAGGCTACCACTGTTGTGATACTCTCAGAGAACTTCCTGGCTGGTGTTAGTTCACCATTCCCTACACATTCATCCACTGGACTAAAAGTTTCTTGTGTAAAGTGAGGCAACTGAAAATAGTAAATATTGAGAATCAGGATTATCAAGAAGTCTTCCGTAAACAACTTATTATATAATACTGTTGCATGTAATTGATATTCATCATTCATTGTATTCTTTTAAAAAATAAGTTTATTTACTTTAAATTCCAACTGTAGTCCCCCTCCCTTCTCTCCCCCCTGTACTACCCTCCATTCCTATTGCCCCTATTCCCTTTCCCCTTCAGAAAAGTGAGGTCATTTCAAATTGAGCTAGTTTTTCAGTTCTGTTGGATCTCAGTGGACCAAAGAACACAAAGACCTTTCCACATTGCTTATACTCACAGAATCCCTCTCCAGTAAGGATACTTTTATGATGACGATGACTCTAGATTTGTGCAAGGCCTCACCATTTTAACACATTCATAAGTTTTCTTGCCAGTATGAATCCTTTCAAGATGATGAAGATTATAATGTGGAATGGTTTCACCATGTTTAAAAGCACTCACAGGCTTTCTATCCATTAGGATTTCTTTCATGAGTGTGAAGATGATTCTGAAGTCCAAAAGTTTTTTTTTTACATTGGTAACAGTCAGACAGCTTCTTTCCAGTATGTGTTCTTTTATGTATTAGGAGATGTTATGTACAAAGGCTTTGCCACATACTTATATTCATATGGTTTCCCTGCAGAATGTGTTGTTGTCTTAGGAGATTACTGTTACATGCAAAGGCTTTATCACACTAATTAACCTCAGAAGGCTTCTCTCCAGTGTGTGTTTTTTTCATGTTTTCAGAGACTACTCTGTTGTGCAAGGGCTTTATCATGTTGAGTATATTTATAAGGTTTCTTTCCAGTATGTGTTCTTTTATGCCGTATGAGATTACTGTTTTGTGCAAAGGCTTTACCACACTGGTTGCATTCATAAGGTTTCTCTCCAGTGTGTGTTCTTTTATGGCTTAAGTACTGTTTTCTGCAAAGGCTTTACCACACTGGTTACATTCAGAAGGTTTCTCTCCAGTGTGTGTTCTTTTATGCCGTATGAGATGACTGTTTTGTGCAAAGGCTTTACCACACTGGTTACATTCATAAGGTTTCTCTCCAGTGTGTGTTCTTTTATGCCTTAGGAGATTATTCTTCTTTGCAAAGGCTTTACCACACTGGTTACATTCATAAGGTTTCTCTCCAGTATGTGTTCTTCTATTGTTTATGAGATGCCTGTTTTTTGCAAAGGCTTTACGACATTGATTACATTTGTAAGGCTTCTCTCCTGTGTGTGTTCTTTTATGCTATATGAGATCAGTGGTATAGGGGAAGGCTTTACCACAGAGAGTGCATTTAGAAGGTTTCTCTCCAATATGACTGCTTTCATGCCTGCAAAGATAATTGGAACATGTGAAAGATTTACCACAGTCATTGCATTACACTAATAAATATATTTATCTATATGAATTTTGTAATTCAGTCTAATGGCAAAGAAGAATAAAATTTTAAAGTTTTATCACTTTATTTACTTTCATGTTTTTTCCCTTCATTATGGGTATTTTTGAAGATCCCTGTGATGGTAAGATCATTTGTTATGTGATTCACTATTATGGCATCATTTTTTTTATAACAGGTTTTCTCATATATATGAAGAGTATTGTAAGAATTCAGAGTTTTACCACAGCAGTCCTTTTCACAAATTTTTGTACTGTATGAATGACACTTCATTTACAAAGTGAGCCAGGACAAGCAGAAGAAGTTCCAAATTCCTAGTATTCATAGGTATTTTCAGCAGTATGACTTTGCTGATGAATTCTCAGTGAAGTTGCAAAACCAATTAACTGTTACCTTTTATCACATTCAGAAAATCTACTCAAAGTGGGGACTCTTACAAAATTAATTATTCTTGGAGAAGCACAGGTACACTGCTTCTTTCAATATTTCTATGCTCATGTGTCTTATAAACATTGTGACATATGATATACCAATTTAAATTACAAGAATAATAAAAGATTCCCACATTGAATTAACACTTTTTTTTTCTGTTGTTGTTCATCATAGACATGTCATATAGGGATTAAGGTTTCTCCACAATTATATTCTTGACTCTCATAAGCTGCTCCTTTCACTAAACTTTACAGTGTTACTACATGCAAAACCAATTAACAGTAACCATTTATCACATTCAGCAAATCTGCTCAAATTGGGGATTTCTACAAAATCAACTGTTCTTGGAGAAAGACAGGTACACTGCTTCTTTCAATATCTCTATACTCATGTGTCTTAGAAACATTGTGACATATGATATACCTATTTAAATTACAAGAATAATAAAAGATTCCCACATTGAATTAACACAGTTTGTTTTTGTTCGTCATAGACATGTCATATATGGATTAAGGTTTCTCCACAACAATATTCTTGACTCTCATAAGCTGCTCCTCTCACTAAACTTTACAATGTTACTGCATGAATATGAGTAACACTAGTTGTACTATGAAATGTTTGCTTACCAGAAGGTTTTGGACACATACTGATCACCTATTCAATGGGTATACCTCTTACAATATCTGACTAGATAGAATGAGACTAAACAGATTGGCAATTCAACTCAGTAGCTGTAATGTCTATATGATGTAAAGGGCATTTTCTGTTACAACATTATATTATTTTCTTCTATCTTAGGGGAGTGCCTTGCAAACACAAATCAGATACCTCACATTGAGGTACATGGAATTGTGAGATTTTAATGAACATCAGTACACTTAGAAGCAGTGCTCTTTTTGCACTGTTGCTTTTCTTTAAAACCTCCAGGACACAGCTATGCTGGTACATTCCTTTAATCCCAGCATTTGTGGAGACAGAAGCAGGCAGATCTGTGTGATTTTGAGAGCACACTGGACTAACAAGCAAGTCTAAGTTAAGCCACAGCTACACAGAAAAAAAAAACTATTTCAAAAACAGAAAATAAAAAGCAGCCAACAAAGAAACAAAAAACAAACTTTCAGGACACATTAAAATTTCTTAAGATTTATATCTGTATGAGTGTGCACATAAAGTTACCTTTTATTACTTGTAGAGCTTTGAAAATGTTCTTCAATGGTATGGTCTTCCCAATTGTAGCCTAAAATAGAGTACAAGAAAATATATATTACTGGAAATATCATGTTATTATTAAAGCAAAACTTAAATCACTATCTTCTATGACCCTTAGAACTATGCCTGACTTATTCACCTCATTCTTCCTCATTCTCAATTGGAATTATAGAAAAGGATCAATAACAAAGTAAGACTTGTCTCCTTATTTTAAAAGTGAAAGAAAATTTGCTGTCTTACCTATAGCAGTGAGGTTTTTACAGGTCTCTAGCATCACATCTTTGTAGAGTTGTTTCTGTGATGGTTCCAGCAAAGCCCACTCTTCTTGGCTGAATTTCACATGCACATCATTGAAGGTCACTGAATTCTAAAATATGTCATGCATTTGTACAACAGAAAGAGTGGCAACAATATAAATTTATACTTCATTGGCAATAGAATCATATAATTCTAGTGCTGCTTCCATTTATTTTCTGACACAGAAGTGCCAGTGTTAGATAGTTGGGTTCTGTGCATCAGGTGAAGGAGGGGAGAAGAAAAAGCCTAAAGGTTAGATCATAAGGAAAACCAAAGGCGTGCTTTGGAAACCTGTGTTAAAGGAGTTTCATTAGTTTGTAAGGCATGAATATGAATTAGACATTAGTTGGGTTCTTGAGTGATCTATGAATCATCTTCAGTTACTTGAGCAAGTAGGTCAGAACCCTGTCATGAGACAGGTGGAAGGAAAAAACACAGTCATCATATTTTATCTAGCAACAAATGAGATGTGGATATCAGGGAACAGTGAAAAGATGGGTGACATCAGTCAAAAGACTACATGGTACTGAATATCATGTTTTCACCAGGGCTTAGAGATGTGGCATATCAGTATATGAAAAGGGGGGCTCATATATTTGTGGAAGGGAAAGTGGACTACAGTGAATAGATGGATAACTATAATGTGAGTGGCAAGCAACAATAATCATAGCTGATAACATCATATTTCTGATTAACCAAACAAAAGAAAAGGCATACAACACACAATTATTCTTTGATCATTGTTTTGTACACTTTCCTTTCTAAATTATGTATAGTCTATAGTTTAAAATAAAGATTAAAACTTTTCTATTAAAAAGTAAGTGTTAATATTATCACTAAGTCACTTTAGAAGAAAACTCAATAATGAGGTTTAACTGTGTCATATCTGAACTTTTTGAATAGGATATAGCTTTGGAGTAGACATGCCAATTAATGTGGACAAAGACAATCAGAGAAGAGAGTGAAATAGAAATAGAGAGACAGAGACATACAGAGAGAAATTAAGAGATGGACAGTACTAAGTACACAGCAGAGAAATTTATGAACAGTTACTAATGACAAAAAATGATGGACAAGCTGGCTGTATTCTGTCATGCCTTAAATTCCATCACTCAGGAGGTAGAGGCAGGTGTATCTTATTGAATTAGATGCCAGCATGATCTATGCAAAGAGTTCCAGGACAGCCAGACCTATATAGTAAGACAGAGCTTCCCCTAAAAGTCAATCAAACGAACACAAAAGATTGAAAGAACTGAGAGGTCTTTACTGAAGCTTCTACAAGGAATTATACATTCACTCCAGTTGTATTCATTTTCCAGAAATCTGCACTGCCCTAGCTCAAACTGAAACTTTAATAAGATCTTACTATAAGGGAATGCATGCTTAAACAGCTAAAAATAGAAAGATGAAAATATTAGTAATGTAAATAATGATCATAAGTAAGCAACATAAGGCAGGAGGGATGGCTCAGCAGTGAGGAGCTCTTGCTGCTCTTGCAAGTAATTGGTCTCAATTGTCAGTGTTTAACTGGGACCCACTACTATCAATTGCTATAAGTTCATGAGTTCTGAACGCATCTTTGGACTACTGTGATAATCAGGCACACAAGAGGTTCATATTCATGCATGCAATCAAAATACTCATATTCAGTAAAAATTAAAAACAGATCCCAGATTGCAGAGCTGATTGCATACTGTGACTAATCAGCAGGGTAGCAGAGACTGCACAGTGACAAATAGTTGGAACTGTTGGCCCCCAAACACCATTGACTGTGTTTACCAGGTGATAAGAAACCCAATGATGAGAAAAAAAAAATTGGGTTCAACCTCAGAGCACCCAGCTAATCCCTGGAAAATGTCCTGGGCTGTTTAGGCAGGAGTAAGGTTTTCAAGCAAATAGACCCAAGAGGCATGTCCTGATCACCTTCCCGGCTGAACTGTGCACTCCAGGGCACCAGAGACTGGGATCCCCAGTCTTGAGAAAACCCCACAGGGAAGGAAGCAAGTGGATCTGACCTCAGGTCACCCAGTCTATCGCTGGAAAAGGTCCTGTAGACTTGTGGGTGTACAGCAGCCAGCCCTGAGTGGGGCTCCAGCTGCCAGCTCTGTGCACCTGACTCTCTGTCACAGACAGAACTGTGTGCCCCAGGGCACTAGAGTCTGGGTTTCTCTGTTGGAAGAAAATTCCACAAAGAGGGAAACAGCAGGTCCCAGCTTAGAGCACTCAGATGACCCCCACCACCACTACCACCACCACACACAGGAATGTTCTCAGGAAAAGTTCTCAGGTTCCTGCCAGTCACCAGCTTGGAGCAACAACTCACAAGCGAGTGCCTACGCACTCTACACACCCCCGAACAGTATAGACTGGGTCTTCCTGTAGGGAGAAAACCCAAAGTTGGGGGAAAATATCTGGCCCTACCTCAGGGCCAGAAACTTTTCTAGCCCAGAATTTCTGGTTATCCACAGGCTCCAGACTCTAGCTTCCTGCTGTACACATGAGAGTGGTGCTCGCCTGCCACTGATTACCACTTGGGTACTGGGGCACAGAGCTCCAAACTCAGACCTACAGAAGCCTGGGTTCCCCAAGATCAACCCCCAGATACAGCTCCAAAGGACAACCAGTTTTCCCTAACTAAACTGATTAAACCACAAGGCAACCAGGTTACAGCAGCAGCTTACTAAATTTACAGCAAGAAACCCAGCAGCAGGGCAGCTGTCTCCAGGACTTCTCTGGATGAGAGGATAGTCCCCTTTACTAACAAAGGCCACAATTACTATTCAGGTCTGCATGCCTGTGGTGAGCTGTGGCAATTCCTGAAAATCACCTGCCATTCAGTGACCATACCCAAAAAGCTGAGGAGGTCTCCTTTGGGAAAAATCATCTTCCTGCCAAGGGGATTTGACCCACAACAGGATTCCAGGAAGTAACAGAAACAAACACCCAATACCTAAGATAGCCAAATGGGTAGAGGCCTGTGTAAAGGCTCAACCAACAAAAGACAGAGCAATGTGGCATCTCCAGAACCCAGTTATCCAGGAGCAAGCAGCCCTGGATACCCCAGTGTAAATGAAATTCAAGAAGATGACCTTACATCTGTGCTTATGAACAGGAAAATAGAGGAAACAAATACACTGCGTAAAGATCTAGAGGAAGATAAAGTCAAACATATTATTTCTATCTGCAAAGAAATGGAAGAAGATAAAGTCAAACAGATTATGGACATCCAAAAAGAAATACAGGAAGTTGCAGCCAAACAATTGTGTCCTTTAGAGAGGAAATATTTAAATCACTGAAAGAAGTTAAAGAAACAGATGATTGTTCAAACAAACAGCTGAAGGAATTGAAGGAGAATACAGTCAGCAAGGTGAAGGAAATCAATAAAAAAGGCTCAAGATATGATGATAGAATTGGAAAAATTAAAGAAAACACAAATGGAGGAAATTGTGGAGAGAAAGAAGTTAGGAAAGAAAACAGGAACTACAGAGGTAAACATATCCAATATACTCTGAGAGATGGAAGAAAGAATCTCAGGTGTGAAAGACACAATGGAAGAAATCAATCTATCCATCAAAGAAAATGTTAAATCTAAAAAAATTTTGACAGAGACCATCCAAGAAATCCAAGACAACATGAAAAGACAAAACCTAAGAAAAATAAGAATAGAGGAAAAAGAAGATTCCCTCCTCCAAGACCCAGAAAATATTTTCAGCAAAATCATAGAAGAAAATTTCCCCAACTTAAAATAGAGGCCTGTAAGAATACAAGAGACCTACAGAATACCCAATAAATTAGACCATAAAAGAAAATCCTCACACCACATAATAAACAGTAAGTATACAGAACAAAGAAAAACTACTAAAAGCTTCAAGGGAAAAAGGCCTAGTAACATATAATGGCAAACCTATCAGAATCACACCTGACTTCTCAACAGAGACTATGAACGCCAGAAGTGTCTGACCAGTTATCATGCAGACCCTAAGAGAACACAGATGTCCGCCCAGGCTACTATACCCAGCAAAAGTCTCAGTCATTATAATGGAGCAAACAAGATATTTAATAACAAAAACAAATTTAAACAATACCTACCCACAAATCCAGAGGTACAGAAGCTCCTAGAAAGAAAACTATAACCCAGGAAAGCTAACTAAATTCAGGAAAAGACAGGGAATAAATAATGTCATTACAGGAAAACTAAAAGTAACCAAGCACACAAGCACAGTATCACAACCAATATCAAAATAAAAGGAACTAACAGCCACTGCAGGTTAATTTCCCTCAACATCAAATCACTTAACTCTCCAATAAAGACACAGACTAACAGAATGGATACGTAAACAGGACCCAACAATCTGTTGGATACAAGAAACACATCTAAGTCACAAAGGTAGACATTACATAAGAGTAAAGAGCTGGAAGGGTCCAAGAAAACGGACCTAAGAAACAAGCAGGAGTAGCCATTCTAATATCAAATAAAATATATTTTCAACCAAAATTAATCAAAAGACATGAGGAAGGTCATTTCATACTCATCAAAGGAAAATTCTGCCAAGAAGTAATCACAGTTCTGAACATCTATGCCTCAAATACAAAGGTACCCACGATTGTAAAAGAAACATTAATAAAACCTAAACCACACACAGATCCCCATACATTACTAGTGGAGGCTTCAACACCCTACTCTTAACAAAGTACAGGTCAACAAAACAGAAATTAAAATATATATATATATATATATATCTAACAGAGGTCATGAATCAAATGGACCTAACAGACATCTACAGAACCTTACACCCAAACACAAAAGAATTTACTTCTCAGCACCTCATGGAACCTTCTCCAAAATAGACCATATCGTTGGTCACAAAGTGAGCCTCAACAGATACAAAAAGATTGAAATAATCCCTTGTATACTATCTAATTACCATGGACTAAAGCTGGACCTCAACAACAACAGAAATAGTAAAAAGCCTACACACACATGGAAACTGGACAACTCACTACTAAACGACAGCTGGGTAAGGGAAGAAATAAAGAAAGAAATTAAAGTCTTTCTAGAATTCAATTAAAATGAAGACACAACATACCCAAACATATGGGACATGATGAAAACAGTACTAAGAGGAAAGTTCATAGCACGAAGTGTCTTCAATAAGAAATTTGTAACATCTCATATAATCAACTTAATGATTAATAATTATTAATTTACTTAATAATCAACCTAAAAGCCCTAGAAAAAAAGAAGCAGACACAGCAAAAAGGAATAGAAACCTGGAAATAATCAAACTCAGGAGTGAAATCAGTAAATTAGAAACAAATAAAACATTTCAAAGAATCAATATAACCAAGAGCTGGTTCTTTGAGAAAATCAAGAAGATAGACAAACCCTTAGCCAAACTAATGAAAAGGCAGAGAGACACTATCCAAATTAACAAAATCAGAAATGAAAACAGGGACAAAACAAAAGACACTGAGGAAATCCAAACAATCGTTATGATTTATTTCAAAAGTCTTTATGCCACACAATTTGAAAATCTAAATGAAATGGACAATTTTCTTGGTTGATTCAACTTACCAAGGCTGAATCAAGACCAGGTAAATCAATAAAATATTTCTGTATCCACTAAGGAAATAGAAACATTCATCAAAAGTTTCCAATCCACAAAAAGCTCAGGGCCAGATGGTTTCAGTGAAGAATTCTACCAGACCTTCAAATAAGAGGTAACTCCAGCTCTCTTCAATCTATTCCACAAAATAGAAACAAAAGGAACACTACCAAACTCATTCACTGAAGCCACAGTCACCTTGTAACCTAAACCTCACAAATACACAACCATGAAAGATAATTTCAGGCCAATCTCCCTTATAAACATTGATGCAAAAATACTCAACAAAATACTTTGAAAACCCAATACAAGAACACATCAAATATATCATCCACTATGACCATATAGGCTTCATGCCAGGTATGCCGGGGTGGTTCAATATACAAAAATCCATCAATGTAATCTACCATATTAAAAAATTGAAAGAAAAAAACACATGATAATCTCCTTAGATGCTGAAAAAGCATCTGAAAAACTCCAGCATCCATTCATGTTTAAAGTCTTGGAGAGATCAGGGATACAAGGCACATACCTAAACATAGTAAAGGCAATATACAGCAAGCCTATAGCCAATATCCAGCTAAATGGAGAGAAACTTAAATCAATCCCACTGAAATCAGGGACAAGACAAGGCTTCCCACTCTCTCCATATCTCTTCAATATAGTTCTGGAAGTCCTTGCTAGAGCAATAAGACACTTGAAGGAGATCAAGGGGATACAAATTGGAAAGGAAGAAGTCAAATTATCACTATTTGCAGATGATATGATAGTATACTCGAGTAACTCCAAAAATTCTACCAGAGAACTCCTACAGGTGATAAACACCTTTGGTAAAGGGGCTGGATACAAAATTAACTCAAAAAAATCAGTAGCCCTCCTGTATACAAAAGACAAAAGAGCTGAGAAAGAATTTAGGGAACCAACACCCTTCACAATAGCCCCAAAGGACATAAAGTATCTTGGTGTGACCATAACCAAGCAAGTGAAAGACTTGTATGAAAAAAAATTTCAAGTCTCTGAAGAAAGAATTAGAAGATTTCAGAAGATGGAACTATCTTCCATGTTCATAGTTTGGCAGGATTAACATAGTAAAATTGGACATCTTACCAAAAGCAATCAACAGATTCAATGCAATTTCCATCAAAATACCAACAGAATACTTTGCAGACCTTGATAGAAGATTTCTCAACTTCATATGGGATGAAATGAAAGCAGTCCTTAGAGGAGTGTTAACAGCACTAAAGGCCTTCGTAAGCTATTGGAGACATCCCATACAATCAACTTAATGGCACACCTAAAAGCCCTAGGAAAAAAGAAGCATGCAAACCCAGCAGGAGTAGACCACTAGGAAAAACCAAACTCAGGACTGAAATCAATAAATTAGAAACAAAGATAATAATTCAAAGAATCGAAGAAACCAAGAGGTAGTTCTTTGAGAAAATCAAAAACACAGACAAACTCTTAGCCAAACTAAGTAAATGGCAGAAAGATACTATCCAAATCCACAAAGTCTGAAAGAAAGATCTAACAGACACTGAGAAAATCCAAAGAACCATTAACTCTTATGTCAAAAGCCTATATGACACAAAATTTGAAAATCTACAATTCTCTTTAGATTCCACTTACCAAAGTTGAATCAATTCAGGTAAAGATATTAAATAGTCTTATAGTGCTTAAGACAATAGAGGCAGCCACCAAAATACTCCCAACCAAAAAATTCCAAGGGCCAGATCATTTCAGAGCAGAATTCTACAAGACCTTCAAAGAAGAGCGAATACTGATATTCTCCAAATTATTCCACAAAATAGAAATGTATGCAACATGAACAAATTCCTTTTGTAAGACCACAGTCACCTTGATGAATCCTCAAAGCTCCCCAAAAAGAAAGAGAATTTCAGAGCAATCTCTTTTATGAACAATGATGTAAAAATACTCAATAAAATACTCGCAAATCAAATCCAAGAACATATCAAAGATATCATCCACCATAACCAAGTAATCTTCATCCCAGGCATGCAGGGGTGGTAAAGTATATAGAATCCATCAATGTAATCCACCATATAAACAAATTGAAAAAAAACCACAACAACACAGGACCAGTTTCTTAGATGCTGAAAAAGCATTTGACAACATACAACAGTTATTCTTGTTTACAGTCCTGGAGAGACCAGGGACAAAGGCACATATCTAAAAATAGTAAAGACAGTATACAGAAATCCTATAGCTAACATCAAACTAAATGAAAAGAAGGTTAAATCAATTCTACTGGACTCAAGGACAAGACAAGGCTACACACTCTCTCCAAATCTCTTCAATATAGTACTCAAAGTCCTATCTAGGGCAATAAGACAACTAACAGAGATCAAGGGGACACAAATTGATAAGAAAGAAGTCAAATATCACTATTCACAGATGACATGACAGTATACAAAAATGACCCCAAAAATTCTACTGTAGGAAATGCCTACAGTTGAAAAACACTTCAGCAAAGTAGCTGGATATAAAGTTAACTAAAAAACAAAAATCAGTAGCACTCTTGTATACAAAAGACAAATGGACTGAGAAAGAATTAGGAAAATAACACAGTTTACAATAGCCAGGAAAAAAAAAAACAACATAATATATCTTGATGTTATCCTCACAAGCCAGTGAAAAACCTATATGAAAAAAAAAAAAAAACTTCAAGTCTCTGAAGAAAGAAATTGAAAAAGATACCAGAAGATAGAAATATCTCTCATGCTCATGGATCAGTAGGATCAACATAACAAAAATTGCCATGGTACCAAAAACAATATACAGATTCAATGATATTCCTATCAAAATATCAAAACAATTCCTTAAGGAACTCGAGAAAAACAATTCTCAGTTTTATATGGAAAAATAAAAAAGACAGAATAGCTAAAACAATCCTGTACAATAGCAGATCTTCAGTAGGTATCACCATTCTTCATCTCAAGCTCTACTATAAATCAATAGTAATAAAAACTGCACAGTACTGGAATAAAGACAGAATGGTGGATGAATGGAATTGAAGTGAAGATCCATAAATAAACCCACACACCTATGGACACTTGATTTTCATCAAAGAATCCAAAACCATGCAATGGAAAAAGGACAGCATCTTCAACAAATGGTGCAGGTCTAACTGGAAGTCCACATGTGGAAAAATAAAAGTAGATCCTGCAGTAAACTAAAGTTCAAGTTGATCAAAGACTTTCAACATAAAACCAGATATGCAAAATCTGTTAGAAGAAAAAGTGGGAAAGAGCCTTGATGTCATTGGCATAGAGGATAACTTCCTATACAGAATACCAAGAGCACTGGCTCTAAAATCAACAATTAATAAATAGGATCTCGTGAAATGAAAAGATTCTATGAAGCAAAGAACTTTGTCAATAGAACAAAATGACAACCTACAGCCTGAGAAAGACATTCTCCAACACTACAAACAACAGAGAGCTCTCTAAAGAGCTCTATAAATAACAAACAAAATATATAAATAGCGCTATAAATTAAACTCCAACAAACCAAATAATGCACTTTCAAACTGGGGTACAGAACTAAACAGAGAATTCTCTACAGAGGAATATCAAATGGTGGAAAACACTTAAATAAATGCTCAATATCCATAGTCATCATGGAAATGCAAATCAAAACTACACTGACATTCCATCTTAAACCCATCATGGCTAAGAAAAAAACCTGAAATGACAGCATGTGCTAGTTAGAATGTGAAGAAAGAGGAACACTCCTCCATTGCTGGTGGGAGTGCAACTTATACAACCACTTTAGGAATCAATCTGATACTTTCTCAGACAATTGGAAATAGTATTACTTCAAGACCCAGCTATACCATTCCTGGGCATATAACAAAAAGATGCTCCACCATTTAACAAAGACATTTGTTCAACTATGTTCATAGCATCTATATTCATAATAGCCAGAATGGTGAAACAACCTACATGTCTCTCAACTGAACAATGGTGACAGAAATTGTGGTATATTTACATAATGCAATGCTACTCATGTATTTAAAATAGGAAACCATGAAATTTTCAGACAAGTGGATAGAACTACAAATGATCATCCTAAGTGAGGTAACCCTGAAGCAGAAAGACATGCATGGTATATAATCTTTTGTAAGTGGATAATAGCCAGAATACAGGATAAATGTACTGCAATCCACAGACCTAAAGGAGCTAAATTAAAAGGAGGACCCTATGAAGGATGCTCAATTCTCATTCAAAAGGGCAAATAGAATCGACACCAGAAGTGACTAAAGAGAGGGAACAGAGTGAGAGCTTAACATACATGTCCTCTGAAAGTCTCTACCAAGCAGGGGATCAAAGCAGATGCTAAGACTCACAGCCAAACTTTGAGCAGAGCACAGGGGGGTCATAGGAAAGTCTTGGGGGATAGAAAGACCCATATCTGACAGGACCTCCATAAGAAGACCAACAAGGACAACAAATCTGGGGCCATTGGGACTTGCAGAGACTGATGGACCCACCAAAGACCATTCATGAAGAGGAACCAGACCTCTGCTCAGATATAGCTGATAGGCAGCTCAGTCTCCATGTTCAATCCATAGTAAGGGGAGAAGGTGCTGGCTTTGACATGGACTCTTTTGTCTGCTATTTGATCATTTCTCCTTGGTGGAGGGGGCATTGCTACACCACAGAGGAAGAGGATGCAGGAAGTCCTAGTGAGACTTGATAGGCTGGGATCAGATGGTAGGAGAGGAGGGTTCCCTGTATCTGAGATATAGGAAGTGGGATAAGGAGGAAAGAAGAATGGATGGTGAGACAAGGAAGAGTCAAGGGAGAAGATTACAATTGGAATAAGTGGAGAAATTATTTTTTAATTTAATTAATTTATTTATTACAATGTGTTCACTTTGTATCCTTGCCATAGTCCCCTCCATCATCTCCTCCCAGTCCCACCCACCCTCCTTCTTCTGCCCCTATGCCCTTTCTCTAGTCTCCCAATTGGGGAGGAATGCCTTCCCTTCTAGCTTATCAGGTCTCATCAAGGATGGCTGCATCATCTTCCTCTGTGGCCTTGCAAGGCTGCACCACCCAGGAGGAGGTGATCAAAGACTCGAGTTCATGTCAGAGAATTAAAAAAAAACAAATTTAAATTAAAAATAAATTAAATGTGAATAAAACAAACAAATAAAATTAAAAAAAACAAATACAACAGGTAAGAAGAGTGTCACACACCTACTATTCAATGACTCGGAAAGCTCAGATCATGTTAGTGTCATGAGTAAATGGCATCCTAAGAATTTAAATATACTCCCTGTCAAATTTCAAATGCAAGATGTTGATGAAGATCAACACAATAACCTATGCTTACATACAAAACAAAAGAAAATAAATACCTAAAACTCTATATTCCATGCTCAGCAGCCAATGATGGTGATGTTGATGCCAGGCATGTTGGCCTAGATTTAAGCCCAACACTTGACTGGAGTTAGAGTTGTAAGTTCAAAACTAGCCTGGTCTACATACAAACTTTCAGGAAATATCCAGGAACTCTGGGACATTATGACAACACAAAACATGCTGATAATCAGATTAGAAGAAGAAGGATGAGATCAAAGGTCCAGAAGATATTTTCAACAAAATCATACAAGAAAAAATTCTTAACCTAAAGAAGAAGATGTCTATGGAGGCACAAGAAACCAAGAAGCATACAAAACACCAAAGAGACTGGACCAGAAAATAAAGTCCTCTTGGCACAGAATAATTAAAATACAAAACATGCATAACAAAGCAAGAATATGAAAAGCTGCAATGGAAAACAAAACAAAACAACAACAACAAAAACAAACCAAACTAACCAACTAATCAGACAAACCAAAAAAAAAAAAAAAAAAAAAAAAAGGCAGATCTATTGGAATTAATCCTGTATTCTCAGTAAAAAATGCTAGAAGTTGAATGGCTTAGACAGAGTGCTTCTGACTCTAAAAAAACTACAGAAGCCAAGACAAATTACTAACCATGCCCAGAAAGTTTCAATCAGCAAATGAAGAAAATAAGATGTTTCATGATAAGGTCAAATTTAAACAATATGTATCTATAAATATAGCCCAACACAGGGTGCTAAAACCACCACCACCAAAATACCAGGATTTACAATCACTGTTGATATCTTTTAATACCATTGACCCAAATTCACCAATAAAGAGACACAGGCTCACAAAAATGGATGATAAAACAAAATCCACCCTTCTTCTAAATACATCAAACACAGCTTCACATCAAGATAGACATTATCTCAGGGTAAAGGGTTGGAAAAGATATTCCAAATAAATGGATTAGAGTATCAAGCTTGTAAAGCAATTTTAATATCTAACAAAACAGACTTCAAAAACAACTAATCAAAAGATGGCAAAGGACATAACATATTGAAAAAAATATCCAGCAGTATAACATTTCAATACTTAACATCTATGCCCCAAACATAAGAGCACCCAAGTTATAAATGAAACCCTTCTGCAGCTTGCATCACATCCTGGCCCTTATAAACTGATAGAAGACTTCAATATATCATGGACAGGTCCTCCTGACCATACGGAACAGAGAAATGTTCTACCTAACTAACATCAAAAAACTAAATATACCCAAAAGATGTTTACAGAACATCCATCCAAGCACAAAAGATTGTTCCCTCTTCTCAGCAACTCATATATTATTCTCCAAAATTGATGATATATTTGAACAGTGGAAGTCTCAAAAGATATAAGAAACTTGCAATGACCTTCTACATCCTATCAGACCACTAAAGTTTAAAGCAGCACATCACCAATAACAAAAACAATAGAAAGCTTACAAACTCATAGAAATTGAACAACTATCTACTGAATAAAAATGCATCAAAACTGAAACAAAGAAAGAAAATAAAGGCTTTCTAGAAGTCAATGAAATGAATACACAACATATCAAAACTCATAATACACAATGGAAGTGTTGATCGGAAGACAGTTCATACCACTGAGCACATTCAGAAAAAAATAGTCAGAAAGATCTCTTAGTAGCAACTTAACAGCACACCTAAATGCTCTAGAACAAAAAGAAGTAAAAATAACTAAAAGGAGTAGACAGTGAGAAACTACTGAACTGTGTCTTCACTGGTAAAACCGAATGTTTCCACAGGAAAAAAATGGTGGATCCTATCAAAATTGATAATGATTAGATTTGAATAGTAGAGATTTCCCGAATAAGCAGAGGTAACTGTTCATCAGACAGCTTGGTCATTGAATCAAAAAAAAATTATCAAGACTAGTGTTTTCTTCTTAAATAAAAAAGATACTTTTGTTGTTTCATATTAAAAACAGTTAAGAGGTTTAAAATGTTTTAAGTAAATTGAAAGGTATAAACTTGTTTGAGTTGGAATAATTTGGAGTGAATATAACATATTTGAGCAGTGTGGTGATAGACAGTGCCTATAATCCCAGCAGAGACAAGCAGTTCTCTATTAATTAGTTGTTTTCTAAATTCAGGAGTTACAATGACAGGGTGTTGGTGGTTCATAGCCCTAATCCCAGCATTTGGGAGCCACATGCCTTTTACATACTACCTGGGGGGCAGAGGCAGGCACATAGGATTTACAGTGATTTTATTTAAAAGCTGCTTGTAAAAGGCAGGCTGAAAATGAAAGTGAATGCCCTTTATTACCTAGAAATAAATACACTTTAAGGTATATTTGTAAACGTTCACAGATTTTTTAACTTTAATTGAGATATTATACTTTTTCTATTTCCAAAAAAACATTTTGCCCTATAAAAAATATCACATGCCTAAAAAGGTATAATCTTCACCCCTGAATTAGGGATGGGGCAGGGTTTTGATTTAATCTTTTCAGGAGAATAAAATCATACAGCTAAAGAATATGGAGACCACTAGAAACATGAAATTTCTGAAGAAAATGACAGATCACCAAAAGAAAATGTCAAAAGAGGAGTAAACTGGCCAAATAGTATAACTCACCTTCATGTTATCTCTTCTGCATTCTATAGACATAGTGCAAATTGTATTTATGTGATTGCTAAAGAACAATCCAAAACTCTATCTCATATCAGAAAAGCCACCTGGTAAGAAACAAAGGAAAACAGAAAAATAAGGGATGATTCTATTGTCACAAATCTCATAATCTGGCATGATGTGACTTCTGTACTTACCACAAACTTCAATAATCAAGAATGTGTACAGTGTTTGTGAAAGAATGAGGGGGTAAGAGAAAAAGCCAAAAACATAAGCCTAAAATATAGTCAAGTTTACATGAAAAGACATAAGGAAACTCTAGTATGAAAAATGTGCACTGGACCAGAGATACCTTTTATTTCTAACTAATACAAATTAATTAAACACAGATTCCACAATTGTTACAAGACAAACATAAAATGACACCTAAACTGTTATATTTCTGACCCCCCACCTACTACTAACCTCCTTTACAGAGAGTCCTTTTGCTCTGAAAGTCTCTTGGAAAATGGAGGTGATCATAAACCTGGGTTATGTCTTGCAGTCCCTCATGTCCACTTGTGAGTTTAGGCACAGCCCAGCCTTGCCAACACTCACACACAAAAAAAGTTGAAGAATAATTTAGTATCTGTTTCTTGCAGCATGGATTATGTCACAAGATGTGTAATCTGCCCTATTCACTTACCTAAAACCAGGCACACCTGACACTGACAAAATTTTGCATCTCAGAAAATCCTTTTGAACCCAGAAATTGAATTTCCCTGAATCACATCATTGTGCCCAGTGGTAGTTGAAAGGTGAAAAATAAATAAAAAAAAAAAATAATAAGCAAGTGTTGCTTAATGATGACCACCACCACTTTTTTTTTTACCAGTTTCAAAACTATTTATAAAATTTGTTACACAAAACCATGTGTGGAATATAGCATGAGGCATTTCTAGAAATGAGACTTTCAGTTTTCTAATCTATCTATCCAATGCACAGCAAAAGCAATGCCTGGGTGTGCACACTAGATAGTGATACCATAAGCACCACAACTTTCTATTGCCCAAGCCACAGGGTCCCCTCCTCCTTGGACAGTCAACACTCAAGAAGGGTCAGAGGACAAGGATCTCTGCTGAGGTCACCACATGGAAAACAACAAAACCAGAGTCTGAACCACAGTCCATCTCGGTCAAAGCATATCAGGCTGTAATAGCTCAGCAGACCTGCTCTGCCTGGCCTAGGAACAATGGCCCCACACTCACCATGGCATGGGCTCTGCTCTCATTCACAGTTCCCTGCAGCTACATCAGAGGACAATCCCAGAACAAACCCATAAGCTACCTCCTACTGTTGTTCCTGACTCCTAGTCCCATGCAGACTCCCTCATTAGCTTGGACAATACAGCTGAGTCTCAGGACAGTAGTAGCTCTTCTACCAGTTGATCAAAGATCAAATGATGCAGATAGCAGAGGTATTCTAGCTTTGCCCCAACCCCTAGGGTCTCACAGAACCCTAGTGTTGTTATAAAAAAAATGAAAATCCCAATTGTTTGAGTTTACCAATACAGACCCAGCAGCTAGGTACTGGGGAGAAAACCTGCTAGTTCAGTAAGTCAGATAAAGCACACATCTGACCCTGCTACTCACCTCACATCTAAGAGGAAAAAGCTCCAAAAGCTCACCAGTTTAGATGACAGCTCAGGCGGGGGGGGGATAGGCCAAAAGAACCCAAGGCCAAAGGCTTTCTAGCTCAAAGCTCAAAAAAGCCTAAAAGCTACCAATCTAAAACTCCTTCTACTTTTACACTCTGTCTTAAATGCATTTCAGCTGAAACTTCCACTTACTCTTTAATCCCTGTCAGCTGGTTTCTTGCTTTTCCTCTTGACCTAGGGTTAACATTATTAAATCCTGTGCACAGAGAGCTTTTGTATTAAAGGTATATTCTAGGGCTGACGGAACTACACCATAATCACCTGTTTACGATAAACAGAAAGTTCTTGGACTTAAGGTTTATGTTAGGGCTCAACCAGACCAAACAAAGCATAGCATTTTACAGTTAACAATCTAAGGGATCACACTGGGATCAAATATCCTGCAACACCCTCATCTTGGAAATTTTTTAAAATACAATCTTCCACTCTCCCAGGGCACCTGTTTATCTTCCAAGATACAGGTCATTTATGTTGCACATTCCATTACATACTCAGTGTGCAGTGCAGTCATCTCTACCTCATAGATGAGAAGTCCTTCAGCCAAACTTCAGTCAAAGCCAAACAGTAACAACTATTAAAGAAATAAGTAGCCATTAACTTGAAAGCAAGGAGTAGTTATTGAGAGCTCAATGAAAATGAAAAATAAAAGAAAAAGAATGTGGCTATTGCTAGGTATGTTGGAGTAGAAAGTTTATTATAGGTAGAAGAGAGAACATAGTCAGACACAGGAACTTCTGGGACAGTCTAGGCTTGACATTACCCTGAGAGATGTGAGAAGAGAGGAGAAAGGGGAGTGGAGAACCAAACCAAAATACAAGAAAGTAGATGTAAATGAAAAAGACCAGGTAACCAACACAGTTGGAATACATAAGGAAGGAAAGCTGGGAGGAAGGCAGCTCAAATTCTGGGCTAGAGATCTGGGTATGATACTCATACCTTGTAAAAGGTAAGGACTGAGAGGTGCTGGGAGGACCTGACAGTCACATCTGCTTTGATTTGTTAAGTAGGCACCTCAACCATTCATCCCAGCTTTTGAAACATAAGAGTAGAGAGAAATTAGGAGGTTGAAACTATTTCATTGTAATCTCAAAAATAATTTTTAAAAGTTTAAAATTGCCTTATGGTCCAATATTCTTCTGGGACTTCAGTTATGTGTTAGGGAATATCAATTATTACTCACACCTTTTCTCTTAGGTTGTGCATTTTCAAACGGGGGGGGGACATACCTGTTAGGCACTACCACATCAGTTTCTCCAGAACTTCTGTGTTGTTTTAACTGGTTCAACTATAGAAATTTGCTTTCCAGAAAAAAGCTCAGCTCCTAATCCATATAGTTGATATTGTTGTCTGTGAATCCTCTGAAATGTCCAGTTTTCACTTTTACTGACTGTCTAAAATTGATTACCTGACTCATTGCCATCTTCCCTCCTTCTCCTCCCTTTTTGTGTTGTAAATACACCAGCTGCAAAGTAGGTCAGTGAACTCAATTCTTACACAGGTCCCTCTTTATTTGTAATTGCCCACCTCAAAAACAAACAAACAAAAGCAGGAATATGAGTGGACACTCATTCACTGGTCTCTTTTACTTCACACTGACCAGCCAGGGCCCACCTGAAAACAGTTGCAGGACTATGTTCTAGGCACTGGGCAGTACAGGTTGCATTCAGTGTTCAAATAAAGTCTAAACTACATAACATGTGGAAGGCTGATCTACAGGAGACATTGCTTTAAAGAAAAACAAATAGCAAAGCAGTAGAGAAAAAATGAATGAAATTCTTAATGACTGGGGATTATCAGAGAATATTAAGTAACAAGAGACTAGAGCAATGATGCATTAGCAAAATAAAATTTAACAATACCAATAACTGGCTTTTTTTCCCAGAGCTGAGGACAGAACCCAGGGACTTGTGCTTGCTAGGCAAGCTCTCTACCACTGAGCTAAATTCCCAACCCCAATAACTGGCTTTTTAAAAGATTTCTTTATTTAGTATGTATACAGTGTTCTGCATGCATGTACACTTGCACACCAGAAGAGAGCACAAGATCTCATTATACATGGTTGTGAGCCACCATATGGTTGCTGGGAACTGAACTTGTGACCTCTGGAAGAGCAGCCAGTGCTCTTAACCTCTTAGTTGAAAAACACACTTTGAAAAAACACAGGCCATTCTCTTGTAGAGGGAAAGCCATTAAATGATACTGTTTGATGTTGTCCCTGTGTACAATATTAGCTGCCGAGACCTGTAACCTTACAGACACAGATTTAGCCCATAACCTGTGTCTCAAATTTGAACTGACAGAACTGTGTCAATGAGGATTGCACATGTGGGCATAGGAGAGTCAAAATTCAAGATTCACTGGATCAAGTTATCTGACCTAAACTGTACACCCACCAATCTGGTCTGTTTTCACTCACATTCATAAATTAATAAATACACGTTGGGAAGTTACAAATTAAACAAACAAACAAACAAACAAACAAAAGCCTCACTCTGCCTTCTAGATAATCCTGGTGAGCAAGCATGCGTATCCCGGGATCCTAATCTCTAACAGGCCTGGTTAGCATATAACTTATCTGTGGAGTGTTTTACAGACAGTCTTCCCTCAGTTAAATTCTAACTGGTACCATTCATTTCTCAAGAATAGTAAATTCTTTACATCATCAATTCTACTATTCTATATCACAGCTTAATATTGGAGTGCTCTCTGACACAGGGCACACCATTTACAAACCCCACAAAATTCAAATGGATCTTTTAGAACTGAGAGAACCTACCTGACACCACCAAAGGTCACCAGGAACTGGGCCTAAAAAAGGCCCCCTAAAGGTCACAAGAATAGTGACTCTACCATAAGATCAGCAGGAACTAGGCCATGGGTCACCAATTCCAAAAACAAGGTCATAAGATTCCCTACCCAAGGAACACCCTAAGGATAACCACAAGGATGGGACGGTATCTTATCTCAAAGTAGGGCATTTGTGCTGAGCAGCCCACTAACCTTGTAGTAGAACATTCAATGACACAGAAAATACCTAACATTCCTGAGGCCTAGAGATATCTTGCTCAATGTTAGTTATGTTAGCTAGCCAATCACTTTGTAAAAAGCTTGCCCTTGCTGAAGGTCACCCAATCTTGTAACTGTTAAACTGGGACTTCCTGGTCCTTCCTGAAACCTCAATCAAAACGCTGCCATGCAGCTGCTCAGGGCTCTCCTCTCTGATTCACTGTGTTGGTAATGATGGAGAGACCCAACTTAAGCCCAAATAAAATTCTTTGCTCTTGCATATATGGTCCAGCTCCTGATGATCTTTGGTGACCCTAAGTGCTGGCCATAACATATGGGTTCTCATATTGGATCCCCAAGTCTCCCAAACACCCTGGGCACATGGAGCTGAACAAAAGCCAGTAAGTAAGCACTCTGTCAGTATCTGTCTGTTTCTGTCTCTTTGTTTCTGTAGTTTCTTTTTTCAGGGCTTGAGGCAAAATGTGTAATCTGTGTGGTCAGAAAGGTTAGAGCTGATGCTTTGGACAGCTGTGGGCCAGAGGGGTCCTGGAAGACTTTCCAGACCCCCCTCAAATGGGCACATTTGTAAAGGTAATTGAGCAGCGAGTTTTCTGTGATCTCTGGACCTCAGAGAGGATGATTGTGCTCCTATCTGTAAAGGGTGGTAGAGTACCCAATTTTCTGTGATCTCTGGATTGTTGGACAAGGACAATGCAGGTATATCTTGCAGCAGAAATTCCCTGATATCCTACTTTCATTTTCTCCACTGCAGGAGTGGTGGAATCTGCTTTCTGGCTCTGTGTATTTTTCTGCTGCACAAGCAACTGGATCTAGCTGTTTGTGTCTTGTTTAACTGTTTTGTCCCTTGTTGCCAATTTTTTTTTTTTTGTCTTTGGGACTAACTGAGGACATGGGACAGAATCCTTCTATCCCTCTAGACTTGATTCTTTCCTATTTCAGAGAAGCTTGAGCCATGCTCCACAAGTTCCAGTGAGAGTGGTGAGGAGGTGCCAAGGGATGGATACAGTATGTGGAGCTCCAGGCTTGGCACCTCTGCCAATGTTCTCTGGTTTCTGGTTTGGCAGAGCTTAGCCATTACTCTGGCCTGGGGTCTGGCAGAGCTTGGCCACTGCTCTGGACTCTGATCTGGCCGAGATTTGCTGCTGCTGTGGTCTCTGGTCTGGCAGAGTTTGCCTGGTGTTTAGACTCTGGTCTGGTAGAGATCAACAGATATTTTACTGCTTCATTCACTGGTCTGGCTGAATGCAGGACACCATTCCAAACTTGGTGTAGTTGGGTGGAGCCTGATTTTGGGGTAGGTCACCAGTTATGGAACAGAATAGAGGGCCCATAGAGAGACAGGCCACTGTTTTGAGTTTTGGTATTTTCTTCTTCTTCATTTTCTTTGCACGCACTGTATCCAGTACATTTTTTCTTGTGTTGTTCTTTTGTGGTTTTGTTTGCATGTGTTGGTCTCAGTGGGCTGGTAACCAAACAGCTGTGCTCCATGGTGACTTTGCCTGCCCCATCCTCCCAGCACTACAAGCTGGGGCACTTCTAGTCTCCAGTGGGAGCACACATTTCCCCATGGATGGCTGGGAAAGCTAAGTTGGAGAAGGGTCTGTGTGCAGAAAATCCTGTTGGGCTGGACCTCATTGCCTCTTTGCTTCTTCTCTGAGGTGACCTGAGGTTAGCTCTGGCTTGGAACAATGATCATCAAATATGCTCTTAACCAAAATGTATTGTGGCTATTACTATTATTTTTATTTGGTTAGGGTCCCCTGTAGCCCAGCATGGCCTGAAACTAAACAGCTACAAGATAACCTTGAATTTCTGATCCTTCTGCTCCACCACTTATCAACTGTGCTACATCTCTAATCCCTCAAACTTCTTTTTGAGCCATAGGTGACTTCAACTAGGAAGTGGACAGAACTCAAAAGGAGAAGGCTTGGCTCCACCGAGTTCCTGGGTCTGTGCCAGTGTACTGGCACTGTGCCAAGAATACTCACCTGCACTCCTTGTCACATGCCTTATTAGCTGGGGTGCTCTTCCCTGCATTGTTACTTAAGAGACTGTCACCTGAGAATCAAGCCAATTATTTTTTCAAGGTCCCAGACTGGCAACTAGAAGAATTTTGTTAGAAAATCTTAGAAATCACATGTATGATTGTGGTTTGCATGGGTGAGAAACCTTTGTCAATGTGCTCCCCAAAGCACTAAAGTACATAAGGGGGGAATAAATGAGGAATTAAACATGTCTGGGTATCTCCCCTTCCCCCCAAAAAATGAGTTCCTTTACTTAATCACCAGTGCAAGAAAAAAAATTAGCTAGAATGCATTTGGGTTTCAAGGTCTAGACGTGACTTTGCCTGCCCCATCCTCCCAGCACTACAAGCTGGGGCACCTCTGGTCTCCAGTGGGAGCACAGATTTCCACATGGTTGCCCAAAGGGGTTCTTTGGGCAATGCTTTCACAGAATTGCATCCATTCAAGAGAAATGTTTGTAAATTCACACTGAGTAAGGAAGGAATGAAAGGGGAGGGGAGAGGAGGAACATGTTCAAAAATTTCCTGGCAAGAAAACAGAAAGGAAAAAAATCCTGCTTAACTAAGTTCCACTTAAGAATTCTTAAGTTGTGTTTATGTGTACATCCTTTCATCATATTTACATGCATATACATAAATATTTACTCTAAAAGCTTGTTGAATAATGGTGTTTCAATGTCTTCCTCACTTTTCAATTGAATTATTTTTGGCCCCTAAATCCAAAACTAATTCTTATCAATATTTGGAGGTTTTGCTTGTTTTGAATGTGCGGTTTTATTTTCTTAGTTAATAGTGTGTACACAGTTCCTTACAAGCGGGTCATCATACTTGGGTCTCTAGAAATCTAATGAAAAACAATGAATAGTACTAATAATGTTAATGACCAAAGTGAAAGTAACTGAGTGCATTGTATAATTATCTCAGATGCTCTTTTCAAACAAGAAATTTTATGATGATTTTTTTTTCATTAGGCACAAAATGCCTGTTAAGCTTAGGGCATGTTTACAACATTTTGTTGAAAACAAGGTTCAAGATGCATCCTGAAGTCATAACATCAAATGATGTACAAAGAGGACATAATCAGCTTTGCATATATGCTCTCCTAGGGATAGGTATGGCAGGTTGCAAAGCCCAGGACATTTTCTGAGGACCTGACCTCTCATAAAACCTAATGAAAACATAGATTCTTCCCAGAAAATGAACATGTACATAAAACCAACTATGTATAAAGCAGGTAAACAGTGAATGTCAGGAGAGGAAACAGGTTAAAAACTAACACAAAATAAATAGCATTGTTGCTGTATCTGTAATTTCTATCTTATTTGGAAGGCTGAGAAAGATAGACTCTTAACCCCTGTATTTAATGCAGAGCATCCGCATGAAGAAAAGCAATGCTTTGCTTCTCCTGTTCCTTTTCTTTCTCCTCCTCCTCCTTCTTTACCTCGTACATATGAAGCAAATGTTCTACCTCCGAGCTGCATTTCTAGCTTCTGTACAAAACAGGTAGATACAGATAGTCTTTGCATATGATAAAGCCAGATGCTAAACCTCACCAAAGCTTAAAGGAAGTAATTTGCTATGGGATAAATGAAAGAGAATACAGATAAGGCAACAAGCATGGAGTTGGCTGTCCTAGTAACACCAGTCACAGAACAAGATAAAAAGACTTCAGGAAATGTTTTTTACAGATGGCACAATGGCTGGCATTAACAAATAAAATGCTACATGCTCCCATCCTTTAGGTGGGAATTCTGTATTACTATCAGATTATGAAGACTTTGTTCAAGGCATTTACTATTTAAAAGGTTATTTGTCCTTCTGCATATAGTTACTGTTTGTGAATTAGATACCCAGTACTGTGCTAAATTCTGAACACACAGAAAATGATTTATGCAAACACCATTCTTTCTCTATAAGCTTACATTCTTGTGGGGTAATCCACCATAAGCAATCCTATAGACCATGCATAGAAATATATACATCACTATAAAATCCAATATGAAACCTAAAGAAGAGAAAGAGGGATCTAACACCCCAGAAGGGATAAAGAATATATGTATTCAATGGCCCAGAGTTGAGAACATTTTAGTTTCATAGGGGAAATGAAAGAATGTGAATTTGTTTGGAATATAAATGGGAAGAAAGTAATAATAACAACAACAATAATAATAGTAATTGCTGGAGCCCACCAGCAGAGTCGAACTGTTCTTGGTTCAGGAGTGAGGATTGAAATTAATAAACCAACAGACAACACATGGGACCTTTCTGAGAGGCTCTACTGGAAGCTAGATGCCTTGCTTTATTTCAGACTCCTTTTAAGCCAGAGTTAAAGCACTTTAGTACAATGAGTTAAATTCACAAGGGGGTGAAACAAGTGGTGTGATTTTGACAAGGTAACCCACATGCTGTCTCAAATAAAAGAAGCTAGACTTGGAAATTCTTCACTAACTCCAGTGAAGGCCTGGAAAAAGCAGTCTTTCTGCTGAGACTTAAATATCAGAGCATCTGGTAAAACAGTGGTTCCCAAAAAGAAATAACAAAGATTAAAGAGGAAGCCAGAGGGGCTGAAGAGATGGCTTAGTGATGAAAAATACTTTCTGTATTTTTCTGTATTTTCTGTGAGGCTGGAGGGATTCCTTAAGAGGACTGGCTGCTTTTTGTCATGAGTTCAATTCCCAACAACCACATGGTGGCTCACAACCATCTATAATGAAATCTGTCGCCGTCTTCTGGCATGCAGGTGTATATGAAAACACAACATTGTATACATAATAAATCTTAGAACAAAGCAAAACATTCTGTACTTTTTTTTGCAGAGTTCCTAGCATGTCCATGGTGGCTCACAATCTTCTTTAGCTTCTGTTACAGGGAATTTGATGCCATATGGCCTCCTGGGATATAAGGCACACATGTGGTACACTTCTACACATACAAGTAAAATATTCTTATCACTCATCTACACAAAAGATAAAAATACCCCGTCAAAAAAAAAGAGGTCAGCAGGCATGGTGACATACACTGGATCTCAGTGATTTCGAGGCCATCCTGGTCAACAGAGCTAGTCTAGTCCAGGCACAGCTACATAGAAAAATCCTGTCATGAAAAGCAAAGCAAAACTACAACCAACCAACCAAACAAACAAACAAAACAAAACAAAAAAGATCATAAAACAAGTGTGGTGACACATGCCTGTAAATGGAGCATCAGGAAGGTCAGGAATGAAGGTCATCCTGGACTATATGAAACTCGGTCTCAAAAACAAAACAGCAGCAGCAACAACAAAACAGCACAAGAATCTGAGTGCCTGAGATGCTTTGGGACATTCAAATCTTTTATCTTAATTCTTGGCTACATAGGAAGCTATTGAGGAGTGTAATTGTTTGAATGAAAATGACCTCTACTATCTCATATGTTTGAAAATCTGGTTTCCCATTGGTGGAACAATTTTGGAAAAATTAGTAAGTGTGATCTTTTTGAAGAGGTGTGTCACTGTGGGTCGGCTCTGAGGTTTTAAAATTCCACACCATTCTCAGTTAGCTCTTTGCCTCATACTTATAGATCAGGATGTAAGCTCTTAACCACTGTTCTCTCTGGTGCTCTGCCTGCCATTACTGTCTGCCACTATGGTCCCTGCCATGATATTCATGGACTTATAATCTGAAACTCTAAGTACCCAAACAACTGTTTCTTCTATAAGCTGCTTTGGTCATGATATCGTAGCATAGTGATAGAAAAGTAACTAAGACAAGTGGTTTGAAAATAGGATAGAAATGATTTAGTGTACACTTATCTCAAAGATCTTTTTGTCCTATAAACTTAATAGTAAGATTACAAAAATTTAAACATACACACACTTTTATGCACTGCCTGTGGATGGGTCCATATGGTCTTGTTCTTGATTCCCAGCATAACTTAAAGGGGAAACTTACACAATGTTCTGAGCCCTTGATTTCCTGCAGATCAAGTAGGAGGATGTCCTCAAATGCCTTGCCACAGAAACCTAGTTAGGTGGCAGGAACCTTGACTTTCAGATGGAGCAATGCATCTACAAAAGGAAAGTGATGGTATCTACATCATAAATCTGAAAAGGAGCTGTTGCTTGCAGCTCAGGCTATTGTTGCCATTGAGAACCTTGCTGATGGCAGTGTCATTGCCTCCAGGAACACTGGTGAGCAAGCTGTGCTGAAGTTTGCCACTGCCACTGTAGCCACTCCAATTGCTGCCCCCTTCACACATGGGACTTTCACTAACCAGATACAAGCAGCTTTCAGGGAGCCATGGCTTCTAGTTGTAACTGATCTCAGGGCTGAAACCAGCCCCTCACAGAGGCCGCTTAGGTCAACCTACTCACCAATGCCCAGTGCAACACAGATTCTCTGCACTATGTTGATATTGCCATCCATGCAACAACAAGGGAGTTCACTCAGTGGGCCTGATGTGGTGGATGCTGGCCCAGGAAGCACTCCTCATGCATGGCACTATCTCCTGTGAGCAGTCATGGGAGGTTATTATGCTTGATCTTTACTTCTACATAGACCCAGAAGAGACTGAGAAAGAGTAGCAGGCTGCTGCTGAAAAGGCCATGACCAAGGAGGAATTCCAGGGTGAATGGACTGTGCCAGCTCCTGAGTTCACTGTCGCTCATCCCGAGGTGACAGACTGGTCTGAGGGTATGCAGGTGCCCTCAGAACCCATCCAGCATTCCCAACTGAAGACTAGAGTGGCTAGCCAGACACTGAGGACTTGTCAGCAGCTACCACAGCAAAGGCCACTGATTGGGTTGGAGCCACCCCTGAGTGGTCCTGAGCTCCTCTGCAGAAACCTGTGCAAACAGAAAAGGTGGAAGGAAAATAAAGTTCCTAAAAGCTGAAAATATGCACACACACACACACACACAAACACACACACACACACATTTTACAAACAATAGTTTTGAGTGTTAGGTGTAATGGTACACTTCTATAATCCTGGCTCTCAGGAGGTTGGGGCAGAAGGATGGTGAGCTTGGGCTATGTAGTGAGAACATCTCAACAATAATGACAAGACTACAACAACCAGAGATTGTTTTGAGGCTGGGGCATGTAACTCAGTGGTAAATCATGTGCTAAGCATGCACAAGGTGGTTCTTGGTTCCATTGTCATCTCCAGAATACCAAACAACAAAAGCAGAATATTGGGGCTGGAGAGATGGCTTGGAGGCTAGTGGAACTGGCTGTACTTCCAGAGGACCTGAGTTCAATTCCTGGCAACCACATGGTGGTTCACAACTACCTATACTGGGATCTGATGCCCTCCTCTGGCATGCAGGTGTATATGCATGTAGAGAACTCATAGACATAAAAAACAAAAGAAAAAAAAAAGAAAAAAAAAAAAGGGCCAGAGAGATGGCTCAGAGGTTAAAAACACTAGCTACTTTTCTAAGGGTCCTGAGTTCAATTCCCAGCAACCACACCCCCTTCTCCACTCCAGCATGCACACACACTGCACCAACAGAGTCAGCTTTGTGGAAACACACCCTGTTCAGGTGCTAGGGATCTGCACTCAGAGGAGCCCACATTTGTTCTAATGTTCTGCTAAAGCTTTTGAAATCTTTAACTTTTGAACAAGGGATCCTTCACTTTTGTTTTGCACTGGACTCTGCAAATTATGTAGCCAAGGCCTGTTTACCAAACAGAAGCCTCTCAGTACCACTGTGACCACTGCAGTCCCAGGTACTTCGAAAAAAATGTCAAGACCCAATGGCCTAAGACACAGTCTGTCAGCCATCTCTGGATTTCTCTTTCCTGCACCCCAAACATAGTTCAAACTGAAAATGTGTGCTTGGTACACAAACTTTTTTTTCCTCAAAACAGGGCTTTTCTGTGTAGACCAGGCTGGCCCTGAACTCAGAGCGATCCACCTGCCTCTGCTTCTCTGAGTGCGGGCTCACAGGTGTGTGCCACTGCTCCAGGTTTACAGACTTAATTTTAAGATGGGTCAATATCTTTCTTTTTGTCTTTAGGTTTTCTATATAAGGGCTTGGAATGTAGCTCAGTTGGTAAAGTGCTTGCCTTGCATCCATGAAACCTCGTGTTTTGTACACACCTGTAATCCCAATAAGGAGGTGCAGTCAGGGGCATCAGAAGTTCAACATCATCTTTATGTGCTTGGCATTTTTGAGGCTAGCCTGAGATACGTAAAACCTGATCTTAAAAAATGAGTTTTACATATAAAAAGCCATTTTTTTTTTTACATACATGGAACCAATAAACAGGGAAAAGGGTAAGGAAGGTATTATAAACTATCAAGATGGGAGATGACAATGAAGTGAGTGTGAAGTGGACATGTGGGAAGTAGGAGCAACAGGACTAAATGACAAATGTGGGATTGAGAGAAAGGCCAGTATTATGGGTAGCAGTCATTAAGATTCTTGCTTAGGCAACTGAGTGGTCTGAGATGTGGTGATGTAACAGGGAAATTTCCAACACATCTCTCAGTCTCCTTTGTTATGGGTCGTGAGAAGGTATACTTGGGGGGATCCCACAATAACAATTTTAAAAGTCACACACATTCATGTGGTGTCTCTCCCCTTCTGGTAGCTTCAGAGAACATGAGGGCAGTTACAGTGGGCCAACTCTGACTTCATAAAGAAGGACTTTCTTAAAGGGCTGGCTGTTAAGCTGTGGAATAGGCTGTCTCTGGAGGAAGTGAGATTACTCTTTACTGAAAAAAGTGGAGAAAGAGCACCCAGGGACATGACTGGGAAAATGTCTACAGGAGGTGTGGTGGGAGGTTTTGTTTGCTTTAATTATTTTGAAAAACAATCTACTCTTCATCACTTATGCTGACTCCTCCATCTGACTAGGAACCATTTACAAAGAAGGTCCTGAGTTAAACGACCCCCTCAGTTTCAGTTTTTCTAGCATGGCCCAGCCTAACCCACTCAGACCCCTGCTGAAAAAGTCCGCCCTGTCACTGGGAATATAGCTTAATGGTAGAAGGCTTTCCTAGCATGTATGAGACCATAAGTTCAATCACCAGCATGGAATCGGGAAGGGAAACACCCATAAAAGCGAACTAGTCAATCAGAGCAGCTGAGCTCATGACTCTGAGTTCACAGCTCTAGTCACTAGCTTTCTGCTAGTCATTGGCAGAGGGTGTATGTGTTGCACTAAGCACATTGGCATCTACTATATACAACATGCTAAGGATCAAATCCCTCAGGGAATGATGTCCTCACAAAAATAATTTCTAAAACACAAGTTCTGAAAACTTCAGTCTTAATTTGGGTACATATTCAACTACTAAAACTTCATGATCATTAAGAAGTGACAAAGTAAACTCATACAAGTGTTGTGCCAGCCAAATCTGAAAACATCAGTAGTGGATATTTTGGGAACAGGGACTGTCTCTGACATGAACTGATTGGCCTGCTCTTTGATCACCTCCCCCTGAGGGGGGAGCAGCCTTACCAGGCCACAGAGCAAGACAATGCAGCCAGTCCTTATGAGACCTGAGAGACTAGGATCAGAATGAAGGGGAGGAAAACCACCCCTATCATTGGACTGGTGGAGGGGCATGGGTGGAGAAGGGGGGGTGCGTGGGATTGGGAGGGGAGGAGGGAGGGAGCTACAGGGGGGATACAAATTGAATAAATTGTAACTAATGAAAATTAAAAAAATAAAAATAAAGAAATAAAAAAAATAAACTCAATTGACTAGGATACTCTCTTGACTGGACAAAGAGCCCCATGAATTAATTCGCTTGCGCTTTCACAGCAGAACAACTTGGAAGTTAACACCTGCTTCAGCTTCCAGAGCTTTGAAATAGAAAAGTAGTGAAATTCGGGTGGGCGGGGCTGGGGGGAGGATACAGGGCCATTTCAGGAGGATCCCTGGGATGCCCTGATGCCCTGTTACTAGGAGGAACCCAACTCTTTTGGGCACTCAGAGGAAAGCCCAAGGTGAACGCCCCCAGCCCAGGAATCCCAGAAACCATAGGCACTTCTGAAGATTGCACAAGTCTTTTTCTGCCCCGCCAGCTCGGTGGCACGTTTCTAAAATCCCAATCTGCACAACATAAATGGAAAACGTGCAGCCAGAAAGCCTCGGTGGTGCAAATTACAAGCTTCCAGCAGAGGGCGGGAGAATCTTTGCTGCGCGGCCAGTGGCAAGCAGGCAGCAGAGAAGAGCAAGCTTTCCAGTGACCTCGCGACCCTCCGTGCCCTTCTCCCCCCACTGCAAAAGGGAGAGAGAAGGCGCAAGGAAAGACCCCTGATAGAGGAAAATAAAGAATAGGGGAGGGGGGCGTTGAGGCAGAGGGCGGCCTCTAAGAGCTCCCCCTCGGAGCAGCCGCCCACTTCCTGAGCCGAGGGTCCAAGCGGCCTGGGGGAACCCGAAGGCCGAGCCCTCTTGGATGGGGCGGGGGAGGGGCGGGCGCAAGGCGCAGGGCAGGCGCAGTGAGCGCTTCCATTGTCAAGCCTGACGGAAGTGCCGTTGCTGTGGCTACAGAGGTTGAAGGGAAAACGCTGAGCTCCTCCCGGGCCTGGTGGGCAATGGCGGCGGCGAGGGCGGCTATGGGAACCCGCTTCCCGGGCGCGGTGGCAGCAGTCATGGCTCGGCTACTACTTCAACGTAGTAGGCTGAGACCGGGAGAAGCCAAGTAAGCGTGTCGGGCGGGTGCCGGCTCTGGACTCCTCTCTGCCCCCGGGCTCCGCCTCCCTCCTCTCCAGGGCTCTGCCTCCATCTTCGAGGGCTCCGCTTCCCTCTGCCTCGAGCTCTGCCTCCCCCACCCCCACCGAGCTACTCCTCCATCCTTGGGCTCCGCCTCCATCCCGGGCTCCACCCCTGCTCCCCTCGGGCTCCTCCCTCCGTCCCAGGGCTCTGCCCCCTCCCGGTTCCGGGTTCTGCCTCCATCTCCCGGGTGCTGCCTCCACCCCCCTGGGCTCCGCCTCTGCACCCGGGCTCCGCCTCCGCTCTCACTAGGCTCCGCCTCCGCCTCAGGCTCCGCCTCCGCCCCAGGGCTGTGCCCCCCCCCCCGCCTGCAGACTCCTCCCCCGTCTCCGCCTCTGGAATCTGCCTCCGCCCCCAGCAGCCATCCAGTGGGCTAAGTGGTGCTGGGCCTGGCATCGTGGCTGGGAGGTGCGGAGGAGAGAGGGTTGGGTCCGGCGGTGGAGGAGCCGTCGGTCCACGGGTGTCGGCCATAGTGGAGCAGCTGAGCCTGGCTGGCTGTGGGCGTGTGTGAGGGACCCGCTAGACTGCGGTCGCCAGGCAAAGCAGGGACTGTGCAGCTGGGGGCTGGAGGGCTGGGCGGGTCGGGAGAGCCTGTCTGAGTTCTGCCAAGAGCTTTTGTGGAGGATACTGGTACCTGGGACCGCGCCCTCGTGCTGCCAGGGTTGGTAGGGCGGGAGTATACTCTGAGGAGTTTCTAGGATACCCTTGTGCTCTGCATCCTGAGGAAGAGTGATGCTGGGGCCAGTCCTCAAGGAATGGAAGTGCAGAGAGTCCAGTGCTGTCTCCTACCTGCCCTAGGGCGGGTAGAGTGGGGGAGCTTGGACATCCCAGTCTAATGAATGTACTGGGAAAGGCGACAGGAGCCTTGCACATTTCTAGGAACATTGTTTCAGAATGTATATGCCGGCGTTCCAGAATGAAATGCTTCTTAAATAAAAGACAACCAGCCAACCACTGCAGGTGCTCTTTCTCACTTAGCTTTCACATGATTTGATTGTTCTCTTTATTCTTCAGACTATTCTTATAAGTAACAGTTTGGCGGATACACTGCTGTTTATACTTTGATGGATTTGCACACCCAGGAGTATACAGGGTTCACGCAGGCTTATTTTCTTATTTTTATATCTTTGTGTTGTTATGTATAGATAAGCGAGATGTAATAACAAAGTTACTGTAGAGCTGGGAAAAGTCTTTTATTTCAGGGTAATTCCAGTTTTACCCTTGCAAGGAATTTTAGCTACCAGCCATGCAGCCCCTTGTCTCTGGAGGTGCTTAGGTTGTGTTTGGATGATTGTCGGTCGTTGGTAGCACTAGAGTGCTGCTGTTCTACTCATCTCATTGTTCTTCCCCATACAATTTTATTTAGGTTTATTTTTTGAGACAAATTCTCTCTACAGAGCCCTGGCTATCCTGGGATTCCCTACATAGACCAGGCTGGCCTTGAACCTACAGAGATCCTCCATCCTCTGTCTCCCAAGCTCTGGGGTTAAAGACCATGTCCAGCTTCCCCCACAACAATTTTGAAACAATAACAAACTTGAAAAAAGTTCCAAGTATGGTACATAAATTGCTCTTTTACTTTGGACATTTTGAGAGGAAACTGCTGACCTGTCACTAGGAATGGTTTAGTGTCAATTTTACACAGTCAAGAACATTATTGTACTTAAGGACAGTGCAGTTATCAAATCAGGAAATTCACGCTGACACAGTACTCCATCTAATTTCATTTTGTTGACTATGTTATTAATCACTTAATTGTTGAAAGAAGTTGGTACATTTAAGTGTTGCATTGTTTCTTTATCTCATTAGTCTCTTTCAATATGGAACAGTTCCCTCATCTTTTTTATAATATTGTCACTTTTGATAAATACAGGTCAGTAATATTGTTTCTTCATAATTTATTTGTTTGTTCATTTTACATCCCACTCACAACCCCACTCCCTCCTCTCTTCCCTGTCTGACCTTCCCACCCACTTTCCCTATAACCCCCCAACCAACCCACCCAGACACATCAAGTTACATCAGGATTAAGTACCTGTGCTTTTACTGAGACAAGGCAGCCTTGTTAGGGAAATGGGATCCAGAGCGAAACAACAGAGTCCAAGTCAGAGACAGCACCTGCTCTAGTTGTTAGGGGACCCAACTGAGGACATGCAGCCCATCAGTTTCATATGTGTTGGGGGGCTAGGACTAGTCCAGGAATGTTCTTTTGTTAGAGGTTCAGTCTCTATGAGGCCCCATGGTCCCAGGTGAGCAGGCTGTGTAGGTCTTCTTTGGTGGCCTACCCCTCCACCTCTCTCAGTCCTTCCTCTAACTCTAACACAAGACTCCCAGAGTTCTGCCTAATGTTTGTTTGGCTGTGGGTCTCTGCAACATTTTCCGTTATCTGCTGGATGAAGCCTCTCAGATGACAGTTATGCTATTCTCCGGTCTACAAGCATAAAAGAGTATTATTAATAGTGTCAGAAGTTGGGTCTCTCTCATGGGTTGTACCTCAAGTTGTGCCAGTCATTGATTGACCTTTTCCTCAATCTCTGTTCCATCTTTTATCCCTGCATACCTTATAGGCAAACAAATTTGGGTCGAGGGTTTTGTGAGTTGGTTGTTGTCCCCTTCCCTCCACTGGCTACAGGATGTGTCCACTTCAGTCCCAATATCCCTGCTGCTAGGAGTCTTAGCCACTCTCATCACCCCATATCTTACCAGGTGTCTCCAAAATTCCAGGTCTTCATCTTGTCTCAGAGATGTCCCAATACCAATGTCCCTTCTTTTCCTTCCTTCTTGTCCCCATCCCTACTTTCCCCACACCTGATCCCCCCTCCTGTTCCTCTTTTCACCCCCCTCCCACCCACTTCCTCTCTCCCTCCACTTCCCATGTCTCTGATATCTATTTTATTTCCCCTTCTTGGTGGGATTCAAGTACTTATTTTATTTGGGTCTGTTGGTTGTACCATGCTTATACTGTACAATACGGATATCCCAGGTTAGTTATTTTTTGCAGACTGTCTCTCAGCTCCCTGTGCTCTCATGGATTGATTCATATGCTTGATTAAGGGTATCACAACATTGGCACACAGTGTATCTTGTCAGGTGGTACATACTTTCACTTTCAGTGTCTGCCAGGCTTTTCTACTACAGAGTTAATACCCTGCATCCTCATGAGTACCATGTCACTCTGTGTCTTGGTCCTCATCAGAATGTTAATGCATTTGCCATACACTTACATCAATATGGATTCATGATTTATGTGCCTTCTGTAGTGGACTGTACTGTTATTGTTTGTTTCAGTCTCCTGGAGCTATGTGACAAATGATTTATAAACAAAGGATTTGTTTTTCAAAGTTGTAAATTCTGGAAAGTCCAAAGTTAAAATATGAAGTCTAGTTGGGGGCATGCTTGTCTACAGTCCTGTTCTAACTTTAATTTCAGTGGCCCAAAGGCCACATGATTTTATAGGATCTCTTTAATAAAGTTATGAACATACTTATAAGGACTTCACCTCAAGACCTGAGTACCTCCCAAAGATCTCATGCAGTTCCTTACTTTGGGTCTTAGGATTTCAACATAGGAATCTTGGGAGGAAGTAGATATTCAGACCATTTTGATGTTTAAATTGTTTTGTCATTTGACCAATGAGAGCTCATATATCTTGCTTCTGTGCCATTTTTCTTTCTTTTTTTTAAGAGTTTTTCTTATTTATACAGTGTTATGTCTTTATGTATGCCTGCAGGCTAGAAAAGGGTAGCAGGTCTCAGTATAGATGGTTTTGAGCCACAGTGTGGTTACTGGGAATTCAACTCAGGATCTTTGGAAGAGCAGCCAGTGCTCTTAAACTCTGAGCCATCTCTCCAGCCTCTTCTGTGTCTTTTTGACATGTCTCGTTTTCTTCATTCTTTGAGCATCATTAGTTTTTTTCTTTTTTTCCTCATATTTTATTAATTACACTTTATTTACTTTTTTCCTACCTATACTAGGGATTGTACATAGAAACACATATTTTCTCTCTCTTTCCTCTCCCTCCCTTCCTCCCTTCCTCTTTCCTTCCTCCTCCTTTCCCCTCTACCCCACTGAGCTATATGCCCAGCCTGTTTTCTTTTTCTGTAGCTGTTATGATGGCTAACTGTGGCTGTCATGTTGACTAAAAGGAGAGGAAGGAACCTTAACTAAAGAATTGCTTCCATCAGATTGGCATAGGGGTACAGGCATTTTTTAAAATGCTAATTGATGTATGAGGGCCCAGTCCATTATGGATGTACCTTCCTGCAGGTGGATGGTACCATTCCTGCAGTGGATGGTACCATTCCTTCATGTGAAGCTGGGCTGTATAAAAAAGGTAAACTGAGCAAGCCAGTGAGTGTTGTTTCTTCTTGGTTTCTGCCTCAGTCCCTGCTTTGAGTTTTTGTCCTGGCTTCTCTCCATGGACTGTAAGCAAGATAAACCCTTTTCAAAGTTGCTTTGATTAGTGTTTATAACAGAAACAGCAAAACAAACCGGGACAACTGTTAACCATGGAAAAACAGTGAATAAAGTGACATAAGTAAAGCAGGTTTTAGTTTCATAAGGTGTACATTTTACCTTAGGAAAGAAAAGCACAGAACTTAATATAATATTCAGTAATTCCATAAAAAGGAGAATGGCTTTGTGTTGTATTCTGTAAGTAGAATTAGGATAAATAAGTAACTTGTCCACCAGAATTAGCTTTCAGGCAGTAAAAAAAAAAAAAAAAAAAAAAAAAAAAAAAAAAAAAACACTGTGTTTTAGTGTTGAAGTCTACAGAATCCCTGCTAAAGATTTTCAAAGCCTTGTTATTCCTTCTTAGCTACAAGTACTAATGAGGTAACACCTTGGGAAAATGTGGCTTTACTGGAAAACAGGCTAGTGCCTTTGATTACAGACTGGTGGCCTAATCGCCTTTTTTTTTCTCTCTTAGCAAGTTGTATGACCTGTTCACTCACATTTGACTGTATCTCTGTGTAGACTTGGATGTTGACTGACCCATTCTGCTCCGCCCTTAAATTCTTATGTTCTTTTGGTTAAAATCTTTGCTTAACTGCTTTCCTTGCCTTGCCTTCTTCCGTTCTTTGGTTCTGAGGTGGATTCAGGGCCTTACTAAGGGTGTGCTGTGCCACTGAGCTCTGCTCACTCTGCATTTCTACTTAGTTTCAACTCAACTATGTAGTTTTTTTGGGGGGGACATTCCTGGTGCATATAATTCATTTCTGTATTAGGGAAATAGTATGTTTTTGCAAAATCTTAAAGTGTGCTGTCTATCTCTTTAGAGATTGTCACAGTAAATTTGTTTCTAAGGACTAGTACAGGCACTTCCTAGTTTAATAACATGAAACTCTAGTCCTCTAAAGTTGACAGGGCAAGGAAAGCCCCCGCTTGAGAAATGTTGGCTTGACCTTGTGACTTCAGTTTTATTTATTCAGTGCTCTCTTAGAATAACACATTTATTTAATATTTTGGCCCAAGTCTCCCTGAACCAAATAACCTTCTCTTTACTTTCTGAGAAGTGCTGAAGCAAGGCTGGAACACTGACATAAGATTTTCTAAATGGTGAAAATGAACGGGTGATGAAGCCAGAGAATAACTTTCAAGTCAGTTGCAGTTTGTAAGGTATTGCTTACTCCTTTGCAGACTATGATCTCTTAAAGGGATATTATCTTACTTATTTTATTGTCTGCTACTATATGATAAAAGTCATATTCAACATGTCTGACAGTATCTAGACACTACAGAAGGGCCAGCAGATAATTCCATTATTGTCAGGTTTCTCTAAGGTTCATTTCCTGGATCTCATATTCTGGCCAAAGATGAGTTTGATTTTTGGATGATTGATGGTGGAAATATGTCTGAGGAGATATTTCATTCCCTACTCTTTTTTTTGGAAGTAGTTGGGATTGAACCCAGGGCCTTCTGCATACCAGGCAAGAGCATTATCACTGAGCTGTAGCTCCAGATCCCTTTCTCTACTCTTAACAGCACAAACTGGGCTATAACAAAATTATCACAAGAAGGGATTCATAAACACAGTGGAATAGGATGGGTCATCTTTTGTTTTGTACCTGTTTGCCACCCATTGTCCCAACTTTGAGAAAACCTTGATGTTATCTGGAAACATTCTCACAGCTTTCATGAACAGATCATAGTTCAGCTAAACAAGCATCATAGTTTCTATTTTTAAGGGAAAAGTAATCTTTATAAAATAATGAATTTACATTTTAATTGATGTAATATTTCTTCTTTTGATTTTAATCTGAAAAAAATAATGATTATTCTATATGCATTAAGTTAGTTGATAAAGATTTTAAAAAATTGAGTCTAGATGCACCTAGATTAAAGGCTGATTATAGATAGCCCTTATATTATAGATAGTATAGATAAGTTGCAATTTTGAAACTTTGGAAAATTGATCTATCCTTTCACTTTTACTCCCTTAAATTACAGGCTTGAATATTCCATTAATGTCAGGTAACATCAAGGTTTTTATCATCAAGGTTTTCTCATATATATATATGTATATATATATATTCAAGCCTGTAATATATATATATATTATATATATATATATATTTAATATATATAAAATATTGTTTTAGGGAAAAGAACAATGTAACTGAAAACTGAACAAGATTAAAAACAAAACTGATTCTCTACACTGGCAGAGTCTGGGTAAGACTATATCTGTAAGAAACTAAAAAGTGAAATGACATGATATTATGGAGCAGCATGAAGATTCTCTAAATACAGGTCAGTGTCTTCTGTTTAGTCTGTGTGTGTGTTTGTGTGTTCAAGATGCGGGTGAAACATGCATACTAGGGAACACATAGGAAGGTCAGAAGACAACTCTTGCCTTCCACCTTTTCATGAATTCAGGGATCGAACTCAGGTCTCCAAAATTGCCAGCAAGAGTGTTTTTCTGCTGAGCCATCTCACCAACCTGCAAGCAGTTCTCTTAAGTGACCTCAATTAGGTAGTAGGGAGAAAAAATGTGAAGGATCCCTTCTCTTAAACAAATTTTAGGGATGAATAAATAATAAAAGTGATGAGAAGAACATTAGTACTGTAGTGCTACCAATGACTAACAATCAGCAAAATACAGCCCAAGCATCTCCTGAGACAAGGAGCTTCAGGGCTGGTAGCTAAAATTCCTTGTAAGTGTAAAGCTGGAATTACCCTGAAATAAAAGAGCTTCCCCAACTCTACAGTAACCTTGTTATTACATCCTGCTTATCTATAAATAGCAACACAAAGAGATACAAATAGGAAAGTAAGCCTGTGTGAACCCTGTATACTCTTGTTTGTGCAATTCCATCAAAGTATAAACAGCAGTGTATCTGCCAAACTGTTCCTTATGAAGAATTCTCTGCTGAATAAAGAGAACAATCCAATCATGTGAAAGCTAAATAAGAGAGAGCATCTGGAGTGGCTGTCTTTACTTAAGAAGAGTCATTTCATTCTGGAATGCCAGCACATACGTCCTGAAAAAATGTTCCTAGAAATGTGCACCGATCCTGTCGCCTTTTCAAGTACATTCGTTAGCCTGGGATGTCCAAGCTCCCCTACCCCACCCGCCCGAGGGCAGGCAGGAGGCAGCACTGGACTCTCTGCACTTCCTTTCCAGGACTGGCCCCAGCATCACTCTTACTCAGGATGCAGGGCACAAGTATACCCCTAGAACTCCTCAAAGTGTGCTCCTGCCCTCCCAACCTGGGCGGCCAGAGGGCGCGGTCCCGGGTACCAGCAGCCTCCACAGAAGCTCTTGGCAAAACCTGGGCAAGCTCTCCCGACCCGCCCAGCCCGCCAGGCCCCTGCTGCAACACCGTGGCCTCTCCCAGTGACCACCACCCTGCGGGTCCCTCACACACGCCCACAGACAGCCAGGCTTGGCGGCTCCGTGATGGCTGACACCTGTGGACCCAACGCTCCTCCACCTTGGGACCCAACCCTCTCTCCTCCCCGCCTCCCAGCCGCGATGGAGGCCCAGCACCATCTAGCACACTGGATGGCTGCTGGGGTGGAGGCGGAGCCCAGAGGCGGATCCCAGAGGCGGAGGCGGGGGAGGAGCCTGTAGGCGTGGGCGGAGCCAGGCGGGCGGAGGAGGAGGCCAAGAAGGTGGAAGCGAAGCCCGGGGAGGACAGAGGAGGAGCCTGAGGCGGAGCCAGGGGGCGGGGGCGGAGCCCGGGAATGGAGGCGGAGCCCAGGGAGGGCAGAGGCGGAGCCTGGGGGCAGAGGGAGGTGGAGCCCGGAGGCGGCACCTGCCCCACACCCTCTCCTGGCTTCTCTTGGTCTTAGTCTAACAAGACAAAGTATTCAGCTAGCCGAGCCAGAATTGCTGCCACCGCGCCAGGAAGCGGGTTCCTGTAGCCAACCCTCGCCGCTGCCGCCCACCAGGCCCGGGAGGAGCTCAGCCTTTCTCTTTGGCTGCTGTAGCCATAGCAACAGCGCTTATGTCACAATTGACAATGGAGGAGCGCACTGCGCCTGCGATGCGCCTCGCGCAAGCCCCTCCCCTGCCCCACCCCAGTAGGTTCTGCCTTCTAGTCTGGGTGCTGTGAGGCATGAAATTTCTGAAATCTTACTGTTTATTTTACAGGACAAAAGGATCTTTGAGATAAGGGTACCTCAAAGCATTTCTCTCCTGTTTTCAAACCCCTTGCCTTAGCTACTTTTCTGGGGAAGTAGTTTTTGTAAAGAAGTTAGGCATTTCCATATCTTTTTCTTTTTGTATTAATGTGACTTGTTTTTGCTTTGCCTATAAATAATGAACCCTGGAATAAACCTGCGCTGCTTCAGCCAGAATGACAGCCCCCTCAAACCATCCCGTGTGTAGTGTGATCTGTTCTCACTCCCCACTCAGGTACTGTTCAACTCTGTTGGCAGGCTCTGGCATGCCCAGTCAGGCCTTGAACTCATTCTGTAACTCATAAAAGCCTTGAACTTCTAGCCATCTTCTAGCATCTGCCCCCAAAATAACTGGGATTATAGAAATGCAACAGGCCAAACAACGAAATTGTTTTTTTTATGAAAATAAAAAAAAATATTCAAACAAAGAAAGCCATATGAAGAGAGGGCAAAAATAGAATTATGGTGCCGTAAGTGGTAGAACACTGTGGAACCCCCTAAACCAGAGAGGATGACTATTCTTCCCTAGAAGCCCCCAAAGGAGTTACTGCCTAACACATAAATTTCAGAGCTACCCACCAAAATTATGCAATAACCACCTGTTGTTTTAAGCCCTCAAATTTACTCAAATTTACACTTTGTTATAGCAGCTCCAATGCTGGAAAACTAACTTGTAACTCTTATGTAATACATCATTAAGAAACAGAATTAGGCCAATGTCTTTAATTCCAGAATTTGGGAGGCAGAAGCCAGCAGATCTGTATTCCAAGACAACCAGGACTACACAGAGGAACCCTATCTCAAAAATCTGAAATATAAAAAGTGAAAATAAAATAAACTGAGAGAGAGGGATATAAAATATTTTTTAAAAAAATAAAGATTAGAAGCCGGGCATTTTGGTGCAAGCCTGTTATTCCAGCAACTCAGGGAGGCAGAGGCAGGCAGACTCTGTGAGTTCCAGGCCAGCCTGGTCTACAAAGTGAGACCAGGACATCCAAGGGTACACAGAGAAATCCTGTCTCAAAAAATTTATCTTGTCTCAAAAAAATTACTTCCTTTGTATTTTCCTCTTAAATTGTAAAGTTTGCAAGTACTGGTGGCAACTACCTAATGAGTTACAGGACAGACTAGGCTACAGAGATCCTGTCTCAAAAGTAAAAAGGAAGGAAGGAAGGAAGAAAGGAAGGAAGGAAAGAAAAAAGCCAGACCACACTAGTACATGGAGCTGGTCTTTTTAAGTTTTAATAAAATATATTCAAAGTTTTCCAAACATATATTCATACCTAAAACAATGAGATTACTCACATGGGATGTTTAATCAGCTAACCTCAATTCTTATCATTTCTTCTACCAATATTCTGCAATTTGTCTAATAAAACAACAATTAACTAAGAAAAATCAGAGTTAAAAATGATCTTATATTCTAGGCAGTGCTGGCACACACGTTTAATCCCAGTAGAAAGGCAGATCTCTGAGTTGAGAGTAGTCTCAATTTACAGAGGAAGTTCCAGTATAGTCAGGACTTCATGGAGAAACCCTGTCTTGGGGAAACAAACAAACAACAAAAATGGAAAAGAAAACCCTGTAAAGATTCTCAAAAGAATACATCATCCACTGGAGTAAACTTGCAGTTTATGATTTGCCATTCAATGATGGAGTTAAATACTCAGAAGAAAAAATAGGAGGCCACAGGGAGGAGGGAGACTTTCCTTTCTCCTTCTTAACTGTACATTGTATATTACTAGATCATTACTAGATCATTTGTATGTTCAACCACAAAATTCTTCAAAAACTGTTCCTTTCAACAGTCTCAATTGGCTAACCAGGACACTGGGAAACATTCCTTCACTATCTATGACCGTAGATCCTAATAACCCCATCCTGTCACCTTATACCTGTTTTGCCATCATGAAACTAAAAACTCAGAACTATAGTGACTTAAACATATGTTATTAATTATCATGTTATAAACAAACAAACAAACAAACACAAAGCAGTTATCTAGACCTGCTATAGCAACCCTACTCATTCATCATCCAAGTTCTTTCTAGCTCTTTGCTCTCTTACTCCTACCCAAGATGGCTGCTAGATTTCTAGTCCTTTGCTTGCTTGCTTGCTTGCTTGCTTGCTTGGTTTGGGTTTCTCTGTAGGTTTCCTGGCTGTCCTGAAACTAGATCTATAAACCAAACTGGCCTTTAATTCAGAGATCCAAATGCTTCTGCCTTGCCTCCCAAACTCTGGGATTAAACGCCTGAGCCACCACTGCCCAGCTTATCTCCAGTCTCAGGTAAAGAAAAGCTGGGAATACACACCCTCTTCTCCTTAGAACATTTTTGAAACATTGAATTTGTCATTCCATTTATATTCAACTAATGTAGACATAGTCACATGATTATATCTGTTAAAATTTTAAAGAGAGCTGGAGTTGGCTCAGTGGTTAAGAGTACTGTCTGCTCATCAGGTGATACACACCTTTAATCTCAGCACTTGGGAGACAGAGGTAAGCAGACCTCTGTGAGTATGAGGCCAGACTGGTCTTCAGCGTTACAGAATAGCCAGGGCTACACACACAGAGAAAACCTGCCTTGAGGACTCTCTCCCCCCTCCAAAAAGAAGAAAAAAGAAAAGAAAAAAAGGAAACTAAAAAATAGTTTTAATTTGAAAGCAATCTTTCTCTTCTGCACAGCCATGTAACTAGAGAAAAATAGGGTGCATATCACCTATAAGAAGAATAATATCTATTAGGGAGAGTTGAAGGTCTCTTCAAAGTCCACCAAATCCTTTTGCTGTTCCTCTTCTTTCATCCCCTAAGCAATGGTGTACCCCAAAGCCTGGGCCCTGGTCATTTATTTTCCTATCTCTGTGACAACATTCTGAGGACATCTACACAAACCACAGCTCTGTCTGTGCTGATGACTCCCAGATCTTCATGGTTAGTTGCTATTTGCTCTATCTTTTCACACTTCACTTGGATGGTGATGATCAGAATTCAGGGCATGATGTGACTGTTACCTTCTTAATGACAGCAGCTATGATTACCCACAAAAGGGTCAGGAGAACATCATTAGATCCTCAACTGAAATTATAACCACTTCCCTGCACCCTGCCTGTAATTCTGCTAAGTTACACATTCCTTTCTTGCTGTCTGACCAAAAAAACTGGGTATTGATAACTGCTAAATAAATCTCTAATCATCACCTGTCTTTATTCCTGGCTCATGTATTTGAACACCCAAATAACAGTTCCATTTTGATTAAAAACAATCATATTTAACACGTCCAAAATTAAATTCAGTTATTTCTACCTTTGCTTGAATTTATATACCAGTTACCCAGGTTAGAATCTTTGTTGCTCTCAACCACTTTTCCTACTACAGCCCTCACATTAATTTATCATGAATCTTTACTAATTTCAGCATCCACACCATCATTTCCACAGCAAGTACTCCTGACTTTCTTCACACAGGTCCTTCTTGAGTCACAATTTTGTTAATTCTTGGTTCTTAAGAACTCTCATTTTCAAAGCCATAGAAACAGCTCGGCAGGTTCTTGCAGACATGCCTGATGATCTCCAGAACATGCTTTGTAGGAGAGAACACATTTCAGCAAGTCGTCGTCTCTCCTCTAGACATATGCCACGGTGTACACACACACACACACACACACACACACACACACACACACACACAAATTCAGTCTCAAAATACAGTATTTTACTTATGGAAGAACATACTTTCACTTATGTCACCTGCAATATATGGCTTAATAATTGCAAACCATATCGAATACTTTTTCTAATACACTGAAGCCAACTGATTTTTAAAATATACAGGACTTCAAGTGATTATTAATGTAAATTAATATAGTTTAATAAAATCTATATAAAGAATTTTGCCAGCAAATAATTTTTGCCTGTGCCATTTCTTAAAACATAGGACCTTGCACATGTTAGAGAAGAGCTCTGTTACTAAACTACATCCCCAGCTGGATGGGTTATTTCTAAAACAGTAGAACAAAAAAATAAACATGAAGGAATATAAAAAAATTAGTCATCACTCAACTTAGACAAATCTCAATAAAACTAAAACAAAGTAACAGTAAGAAAAGTAAAGGTAATTAAATAAGTAACTTTGTCTTTTAGAGACAAATTACACTTCCTAATTATTCCACCATCATCCAAATATAAAGTAAAATGAGGGTTTTTTTTTGGGGGGAAGATAATATATGTGGGTATATGAGTGTAGAGAACACAGGTGGACATGGTGTCTTCTTCCATTACTGTCCACCTTATGTCCTCACAGAACTTGAAGCACACTGATGCGGCTAAACTATGTGGCCAGGAAGCTCCAGGAGTCTCTGCCTCCCCAGCCCTTGGGTTACAGATGCTGTGCATCACTGAACCTCGCTATTTTTATATGGGTGCTAGGGATTAGGCCTTCGTTACACAATAACCACTTACTTTACCAAATGAGCGATCTCACCATGCCCAAAAAATATAGTTTTAAATAATGAATTATCAAGCTGTCATAAAAATCAGTGATTTTAAAGCTATGTCCTTGTAAATAATAACATTAGCATAAAAAGCACAAAACTGAAAGCAGTAAGTATTCAATAGTAATAAAGTCAATGAAGCTGATCCTCAGATGTATGATTCTATCATTAAAAAGTATGTTTTTCCAAAATTATATAGACAAATTTTGACAAAGACAAATATAGACAAAGAACTTCCTTATCTCATCAATGTCGAGGAAAAATCAAAATACTTAAAGTACATGTTAACTTCTTTACGGTTTCTGGACTCTTTGTTTTTCAAGAAAACATTTCTGTGTGTGTGTGTGTGTGTGTGTGTGTGTGTGTGTGTGTAGGCTTGGCTGTCCTAGACTCGCTTTGTAGGCCAGGCTGGCCTTGAACACTCGAGATCCACTTGCACTCTCTGAGTGCTGGGATTAATGGTGGGTTTCTGGAGTTTTTATGTTGATAAAGTTGTAGATTTACCAACAGTGAAAGGAATAAGAGACACCATGGATCCCTTTACCACGTTATCTTCAGCAGACAAGCTGCATCCTTACAGTACAGTATCACTGTTAGGATGCTGGTATCATATAAGAAGCCACCATTCTTATTCAGATTTCCCCATTTCATGTGTGTGTACACACAAGCCCACACCTTTAATTGCAGCACTTGGAAAGCAGAAACAAGTGGGACTCTATGAGTGTCTGTGTCATCTATATATATAATTCAAGTACATCTAGGACTACATAGTAAGACCTTGTCTCAGAAAAAGGAAATAGAAAGAAAAAAAAGAAAAAAAGAGAAAGGAACGGAAAAAGAAAAATATAACTGAAAATATGTAACAACAAGATGGTTCCACAGAAAAAGGCACTCGCTGTCAGGCCTCATGAGTTAAGTTTAATTCCAGGAACCCACATGCAGGCTGTGGAAGCACTGGACTCTCTGCACTTCCTTTCCGGGAGGACTGGCCCCAGCATCACTCTTCCTCAGGATGCAGGGTGCAAGTATATTCCTAGGACCTCTGCACAATGCACCCCCGCCTCCTAACCCCGGAGGGAGGAGGGCGGAGTCCCAGGTACCAGCAGCCTCCAGAGAAGCTCTTGGCAGAACCTGCGCAGGCTCTCCCGATCCTCCCAGCCCCCGGCTGCACCGCCCAGGCCTAGACCCGCGACCGCGGTCCTGTGGGTCCTTCACACACGCCCACAGCCAGCCAAACTCGGCTGCACCGGGATAGCTGATACCCGTGGACCCGCCGCTCCTCCACCTCGGGACCCAACCCTCTCTCCTTCCCGCCTCCTGGCTGCGATGACAGAACCAGCACCACCTAGCCCATTGGATGGCTGCTGGGGTCTGAGGCGGAGCCCAGAGGTGGAGGAGGGGAAGGAGCCCAGGGGAGGGAGGCGGAGCCCGGGGGAGGAGGGAGGTGGAGCCCGAGAAAACAGAGGCGGAGCCTAGTGGGGACAGAGGCGGAGCCCGGGAGATGGAGTCAGAAACTTGAGTGGGGGGCAGAGCCCTTGGGGCGTCGGGAGGAGCCCGGGGCGAAGGCGGAGCCTGGTGGGGCGGAGGCAGAGCCCGGGGGATGGAGGCGGAGCCCGGAGGTGAAGGAGGCGGAGCCCGAGGAGGCGGAGGCTGAACCTCGGGGCAGAGCCTGCGGCAGAGGCGGAGCCTGGGACGGGGTGGGGACAGAGCCCTGGGGTGGAGGGAGGAGCCCGGGGCCGGGGGTGGAGCCCAGGGCAGAGGCGGAGCCCGGGGGCGGAGGGAGGCGGAGCCCAGGGAAGGAGGGAGACGGAGCCAGGAGGCGGAGGCAGAGTCTGGGGCGGAGGCGGAGCTGAGGCAGCGCCCACCCCACACCCTTACCTGGCTTCTCCTGGTCTCACCCTACCACGATGAAGTAGTCCACTAGCCAAGCCGTGACCGCCGCCACCGCGCGCGGGAAGAGGGTTCCCGTCGCCAACCCTCGCTGCCGCCGCCCACCAGGCCCGGAGGAGCTCAGCTTTTTCCCTTCAGCGTCTGTAGCCATAGTAATGGCGCTTACGTCACGCTGGACAATGGAGGCGCGCACTGCGCCTGCGCCACGCGCAAGCCCCTCCCCCGCCCCACCCGAGCGGGCTCGGCCTTCGGGTTCTTCCGAGGCCGCTCGGACCCGCGGCTCAGAAAGTGGGCGGCCGGGCGCATTCTCACCACGGAGGCGGTGCTCTTAGAGGCCGGGCATCTGCTTCAACACCCCCCCCCATTTTTTATTTTCCTGGAGCAGGGTCTTTCCTTCTGCCTTCTCTCCCTTTTGCAGTGCGGGGAGAAGGGCATGGAGGGGTGCGGGGTCAGTGGGAAGTTTGCTCTTTTTCTGCTGCCTGCTTGCCACTGGCAACAGGGAGGAGATTCTCTCGCCCTCGGCTGGAAGCTTGGAATTTGCATCGCCAAGGCTTTCTGGCTGCACGTTTTTTGTTTATGTTGTGCAGATGGGAATTTTAGAAACAAGCCACCGAGCTGGCGGGGGAGGAAAAGACTTGTGCAATCTTCAGAGGCGCCTATGGTTTCTGGGCTGCCTGGGCTGGGGAAGGTCAGCTTGGGCTTTCCTCTGAGTGCCCAAGAGAGTTGGGTTCCTCCTAGGAACCGGGCATCAGGGCATCCCAGGGATCCTCCTGAAATGGTCCTGTCTCTCCCCAGGGAGACCTGCCCACCTGAATTTCACTGTTTTTTTTGTCTCAAAGTTCTGGTAGCTGAAGTAGGTATTAACTTCCAAGTTGCTCTATTGCAAAAGGGCAGTCAGATAAATTCATGGGGCTCTTTGTCCAGTCTAGAGATTATCCTAGTCGATTGAGTTTATTTTTTATTTCTTTATTTTAATTTTTAAAATTTTCATTAGTTACAATTTATTCACTTTGTATCCCCCCTGTAGCTCCCTCCCTCCTCCTCTCCCAATCCAACCCACCCTCCCCCTTCTCCATCCATGGCCCTCTGCCAGTCCACTGATAGGGCTGGTTTTCCTCCCCTTCATTCTGATCCTAGTCTCTCAGGTCTCATAAGGACTGGCTGCATTCTCTTCCTCTGTGGCCTGGTAAGGCTGCTCCCCATCAAGGGGAGGTGATCAAAGAGCAGGCCAATCAGTTCATTTCAGAAACAGTCCCTGTTCACAAAATATCCACTAATGATGTTTTCAAATTTGGCTGGTACAACACTTGTATGAGTTTCCTTTGTCACAGCTTAATGATCATGAAGTTTAGAAGTAGAATATGTATGCGAATTAAGACTGAAGTTTTCAGAACCCGTGGTTTAGAAATTATCTTTGTGAGACCATCATTCGCTGAGGGGTTTGATCCTTAATATATTATATATGGGAGATGGCAATGTACTTAGTGCAACACATACACCATCTGACAATGACTAGCTGGAAGATCGTGACTAAAGCTGTGAAGTCAAAGAGTCATCAGCTCAGCTGCTCTGACTGACTAGTTCTCTTTTATGGGCCAGAGTTTCCCTTCCGGATTCAATGCTGGTAACTGAATTTACGATTTCATACATGCTAGGAAAGGCTTCTACCATTAAGCTATATTCCCAGTGACAGGGCAGAGTTTTTCAGCAGGGGTCTGAACAGGCTAAGCTGGGTCATGCTAGAAGAATTGAAACTGGGGGGGGGGGTGCTTTAACTCAGGACCTCCTTCGTAAATGGCTGCTAGTCAGACAGAGGAGTCAGCAGAACTGAAGTGATGAAGAGTAGGGTGGTTTTCAAAATAACTCATACAGACATTTTCCCAGTCATGTCCTGGGGAGCTCTTCCTCCATCTTTTCAGTAAAGAGTAATCTCATTAACAGCCCAGTTAGAAAGTCCTTCCTTATGAGTCAGAGTTTGCCCCCTGTAACCTCCCTCGTGTTCTCTGAAGTTACAAGAGGGATGGGACACCACATGGGTGTTATTTTTTTTTTTAATTATTAGTGTGGGTTTTTTTTCCCTAAATTTTACTTATTTTTTGAACTTAGGGATAAGGGACTGGAGAGATGACTATGCACTTAAGAGCACTGTGTTGCTCTTCCAAAGACCAAATTCGACTCCCAGAATTCTCTTGACAGTTCACAACCATCCATCTGTAATACCAGGTACATGGGATACTCCTCTTGTCTCCTCCAGAAACAGGAGGAACATGTTCATGCATATGGAACATGAACATGCAAAATCCAAACACATAAAATTAAAAAAATAATCTATTCCTGGGATAAAATTTATATATCATAAAATTAAATATACACTCCAGTGGCATTTAATATATCTCACTGTTGGACAATGAATACATCTGTCTAGTTTCAAAACATTTTCTTCACCCACCCAAAATCCATTAAACAGACACTACCATTTCTTTCTCTAGGCCCTGGCAATAACCACTTGCTTTTTGATTCTATGGGTTTGCCTCTTTCTTATAACTTGAATTATTCTTGTCTGGTATATTGTTTCCTAGGGTTTTTGGTTTTTGCTTGTTGATTGGTTGGTTTTTGAGATAGGGTTTATCTGTGTAGCCTTGGCTGTTCTGGAACTCTCTTTGTAGACAAGGCTGGCCTTGAACTCACAGAGATTCTGCCTGCCTCTGCATCCTGAGTGCTAGGATTCACACCACCACCTGGCTTGTTTCCTAGTTTTATCCCTGCTGTATCATTAGTACTGCTTTTGACCACATCTGAGCATCAGTACTGCATTCTCCCTTACTGTTGAATAACCTTCCATTGTATGTACAAACCAGGCTTTGCTTATCCACTGGTGGTTTGGGGCATTGTTTCTGTCTAGTACCATGACCATGTATAAAAAGTATGTGAGTGGGGCTAAAGAGATGGCTCAGTGGTTAAGAGCACTGGTTGCTCTTCTGTAGGTTCTGAGTTCAATTCCCAGCACATGGTGGCTCATAACCATCTGTACTGGGCTCTGTTGCCCTCTTCTGGCATGCAGGTGTACATGCAGTTAGAGCATTCACATGTATAAAATAAATAAATCTTAAAATAAAGTATCTGAGTACCAATTTGCAATTCTCCTGGTATATCCTTAGAAGTAACACTACTAGACAGTAGTGAATTTACATATGGTAATGATTTTATCTGTCAGCACTGAACAGGGATTCTAACTTTATTTCTAACTTTATATCTTTGTCAACACTTGTTTTCTTTTAAATATTATAGACATCTTCAGACGTATGGATTACTTTTTGTTTGTTTGTTTGTTTTGGGTTTTTGTTGTTTTGGTTTAATTTTTGTTTGCTTGCTTTTTAAGACAGGGTTTCTCCGTGTAGCCCTGGCACTCATTCTGTAGACAGTCTGGCCTCAAACCCAGAGATCTGTCCGCCTTGTACTCTTGAGTGAGTGCTGGGATTAATGGAGTGCTCCACAACTGCCTGGCCCAATAAGTATGAATTATTAACCTTTGCTGTTGCTGTTAAGACAGGGTCTCACTAGAGACCTAACTAATCTGTAACCTAGTTTCCTCTTGTACTCTAGAACCTCCTGCCTAATTTTCACCCACAATACTGAGGTTAACAATATGGAATTTACCACCAGGCCTACCTGAGTAGATGTCTTACTCTCCTCCTGATTATATTTCTTGAATGACTCATGGTGTTCAGCATTTTTCCTGTGTGTCTGTCATTTCTAAATCCTCTTTGGAGAAATGTCTATTCAAGTCCTTTGCCTAACCACACCCTTAATCCACCCTGCTGAGGGTCTAACCCTTGGCTTTCCCCATACTAGGCAAGCTCTGTTGTACTGAGCCATACCCCTAGCCCATCCCTGTTTGTTTTTGTTGTGTTTCATGCTCTAAAAACTAGATTTCTATCAAATATAAGCTCTGTAGATGTTCTTTCTGTTCACTGTCATGTTCTCTTCTTGATATTGTCCTTTGGTTCACAAAAGTATTTTACTTTGATGAAGTCCAAACTTTTATTGATTTTCTGATTTTTGTATCATATCTAGGAATCCACTGTTCAATTTAACATCATGAAGGTCCACCTCTATGTAAGCTACACATAATTATAGCTCTTATATTTGGGCTGTTGATCCATTTTGGGTTGACTTTGTAATGATAGGGTTCTCGTTTTAATTTTTTTAAAGATTTATGTTTATTTTGTGTGTGTATATAACTCTTTGTGTGTACATCTGTATGTGTATGCCTGTGATGACCAAAAGAAGGTGTCTCAGCCCCCAGAGCTGGAGTTAGAGGCAATTGTGAGCTACCCAGCATCGATGCTAGGAAACAAACTTAGTTCTTTGGATGAGAATCAAGTTATCTTAACCACTGAGCTGTCTCCCCAGCCCCTATTTATTCTTTAAATGCATATTGTTAAAATTGTATTTGCAAATATTGACATTAACCCAAGGTAGTCACTCTTCCTCCTACTAATACTAAACTGCATTCCCACCCTGCAAGTTTATTTTAATTTCATTCTTTTTCTTTATCAAAGTTGTTTTCCAAACCTAGAATTGAGCACTACCTTCTTGAATAAATTTATTCTATTAAGGTCTTAGATTGACTAGTGGACAATTAAATGGCTGTTTTGTAAATGAAGTTTTCCAGTGACATAAGGTAAAGGCCTAAAGGTACTGTGTGTTTCTATCTACACATGAACACATTAACATCCACTGAAGATATACTTTGCTTTCTCATCCAACAACTGCCAGGCTGCTGAAACCGATAAGCCTGGACAGGACAGCCTGATTGCTGAAGTTGGCTGAAGGCCATCCCACCCCCTAAGATAACTACCATCATCTTTCACTAACAAGGGCGAGAACAATGCAAGTCCAGATTTGCTTTGCTGAGGGCTGGGGGCCTCAAGTGATGAAGCTACACAAGAGAGAAGACAGCCTTTCTTGCCTTACAATCCTCCTAGTGGGGAGGATTTCTCACCCTGGTACTCCCCAAGGGGACTGTGGTGGGTTAAGTGGTTTCACTGTACAGTCATTGTAAGTGTTTCCTGTGGTTAGCCGCTACTGTTCAGGCAGGCAGTCTGAGAGTTGGATTTGATCATATTTCCTGCAGCCACAACCAGGGTTCCTTCAGATTTCTTCTCCCAACCCATAACTTAGGAGACTGAGATATGTGAAAATTACCCTGATGCACTGCCATATCTCAAAACATGCAGTTGCTAAGCAAGAATCTCAATGACTGCTACCCTTGATACTGGCCTTTCTCTCATGCCCACATTCGTCATTCAGTCCTGTTGCTCCTACTTCCCTCTTGTTCACATTACCTTCACGTTGTCATCTCCCATCTGGATAGTTTATAATACCTTCCTTACCTGTTTCCCTGTTCATTGGTTCCATGTATGTAAAAGATGGCTTTATATATGTAAAACTTATTTTTAAGATCAAGTTTTACGTATCTCAGGCTAGCCTCAAACTTGCCAAGCAAACAAAGGTGACGTTGGACTTCTGATTCTCCTGACTATACCTCCTTTATTGGGATTTCAGTGTGTACCAAAAGCAAGGTTTCATGGATGCAAACCAAGACTTTACCAACTGTGCTACATTCCAAGCCCTTATAAAGAAAATCTAAAGACAAAAAGCAAGCTATTGACCCTGTCTTAAAATTAAGCCTATAAGCCGGGCACAATGGTGCACACCTGTGTGCCCAGCAGTCAGAAAAGCAGAGGAAGGTGGGTCACTGTAAGTTCATGGCCAGCCTGGTCTACACAGCCAAGACAGCCAAGGCTACACAGAAAAGCCCTGTCTTGAGAAAAAAAAGTTGTGTAAAATCACACATTTTCAGTTTGAACTATGTTTGTGGTGCAGGAAAGAGAAATTCAGAGATGCCTAACAGACTGTTTCCTAGGCCATTGAGTCTTGACATTTTTTTTTTTTTTATGTATCCGTGACTGCACTGGCTATAGTATAAATAGGTACTTTGAGGTTTTGCAGGCTGCTCTACTTAGATTGCATGTTTGGTAAACAGGCCTTGGCTACATAATTAGAGTCCAGCACAAAATTTAAGTATTTCGAGAGCTTTAGCAGAATATTAGAACAAAGGCAAGGTCCCCTGAAGGCAGATCCTGAGCACCTGAACAGGGTGCATTTCCAAAAAGCTGGCTATGTTGGTGCATTGTGTTTGCATGCTGGAGTGGGGAGGAGGGTGTGGATGGTGAGGAAATCTGCTGCAAGCTCTACCCTGGGTGCTACCACCATTCTTTCCTTCCTGTTCTTCTAACCCATCCACCACATTTTTTAGTTGAGATGATACTCTGCTTTTGCTATTGTTTTAAAAGATGTATTTGTTTATTCTGTATACAGTGCCAGAAGAGGGCACCAGATTCCATTATAGATGGTTGGGAGCCATCAGGTTGTTGCTGGGAATTTAACTCAGGCCCTCTAGAAGAGTGACTATTGTTCTTAACCTCTCCAACCGAGGGTTTTTGTTTTGTTATTTTTTTAATTTACCTGCATATACACCTGCATGACGGAAGAGGGCATCAGATCTCAGTATAAGTCATGGTGGACCACCATGTAGTTGCTATGACTTGAACTCAGGACCTCTGGAAGAGCAGCCAGTCCTTTTAACCTCTGAGCCCCAATATTCTGCTTTTGTTGTTGATATTTTGGAGCTGACAACGGGAACTAGAGCTGCCTTGTGCATGATTAGCACATGCTTTAACACTGAGCTACAAGCCCCAGCCTCAAAACAGACTCTGGTTGCTGTTGTGTTGTCATTATTGTTGAGATAATCTCACTATATACACCAAGCTTAAAATCCTTGTGCCCCAACCTCCTGAAAGCCAAGATTAAAGAAGTGCACCATTACACCCAATATTCAAAATTATTGTTTGTAAAATGTGTGTGTGTGTGTGTGTGTGTGTGTGTGTGTGTTTATCTTTTAGGAACTTGATTTTCCTTCCACCTATTTTCCCTTTGCTCAGGTGTCTGCAGAGTTGCTCAGGACCATTCAGTAGTGGCTCCAACCCACTCAGTACCCTGTGCTGTGGGAGAACTGACCAGTATTCAGTGGCTGGCTGGGTACTCCAGTCTTCAGTAGGGAACTGCTGGGTGGGTACAGAGGGCACCTGCTTACCCTCAGACCAGTCTGCCACCTTGGGATGAGCGACAGTGAACTCAGGAACTGGCACAGTCCATTCACCCTGGAATTCCTCCTTGCTCATGGCCTTCTCAGCAGCAGCCTGCTACTCTTTCTCAGTCTCCTCTGAGTCTATGTAGAAGTAAAGATCAAGCATAACCTCCCATGACTGCTCACAGGAGATAGTGCCATGCATGAGGAGTACTTCCTGAGCCAGCATCCACCACATCAGGCCCACTGAGTGAACTCCCTTGTTGTTGTATGGATGGCAATGTCCACATAGTGCAGAGAATCTGTGTTGCACTGGGCAATGGTGGGTAGGTTGACCTAAGCGGCCTCTGTGAGGGGCTGGTTTCAGCCCTGAGATCAGTTACCACTAGAAGCCATGGTTCCCTGAAAGCTGCTTGCATCTGGTTAGTGAAGGTACCAGGTGTGAATGGGGCAGCAATTGGAGTGGCTACAGTGGCAGTGGCAAACTTCAGCACAGCTTGCTCACCAGTGTTCCTGGAGGTGATGACACTGACATCAGCAATGTTCTCAATGGCAACAATAGCCTGAGCTGCAAGCAACAGGTCCTCTTCAGATTTATGATGTAGATACCATCACTTTTCCTTTTGTAGATGCATTGTTCCATCTGAAAGTCAAGGTTCCTGCCACCTAACTGGGTTCCTGTGGCAAGGAATTTGAGGACATCCTCCTACTTCATCTGCAGGACATCAAGGGCTCAGGACATTGTGTAAGTTTCCCCTTTAAGTTATTCTGGGAATGAAGAACATACCATATGGACCCATCCCCAGGCAGTGCATAAAAGTGTGTGTATGTTTAAATTTTTGAAATCTTACTATTAATTTTATAAGACAAAAAGATCTTTGAGATAAGTGTACACCAAATCATTTCTATCCTATTTTCAAACCACTTGTCTTAGTTACTTTTCTATCACTATGCTAAGATATCATGACCAAAGCAGCTTGTAGAAGAAACAGTTGTTTGGGTACTTAGAGTTTCAGATTTTAAGTCCATGAATATCGTGGAAGAGATCATGGTGGCAGACAGTAATGGCAGGCAGAGCACCAGAGAGAACAGTGGTTAAGAGCTTACATCCTGATCTATAAGTATGAGGCAAAGAGCTAACTGGGAATGGTGTGGGATTTTAAAACCTCAAAGCCGACCCACAGTGACACACCTCTTCAACCAGATCACACTTACTAATTTTTCCAAAAATGTTCCATCAACGGGGGGACCAGATTTTCAAACATATGAGATAGTAGGGGTCATTTTCATTCAAAGAACTACACTCCTCAATAGCTTCCTATGTAGCCAGGAATTAAGATAAAAACTTGAATGTCCCAAAGCATCTCAGGCACTCAGATTCTTGTGCTGTTTTGTTGTTGCTGCTACTGTTTTGTTTTTGAGACCGAGTTTGGGGTCCACAGTACATCCTGTCAGTCACTCTATTCTCACTGCTGTTCAGATACCATTTGTGGTCAGGGCCACCATCTTGGATCTCCCTGGAAATGTCTGTCTTTGTTGCTGAGGTGTGCTTCTTTTTTGCAGCAGAATGATGGGTCCTGTTTCATATTCTCGAGGTTGACCTTCATTCCTGACCTCCCTGATGCTCCATTTACAGGCATGTGTCACAACACTTGATTTATGATCTTTTTTGTTTGTTATTGTTTTGTTTTGTTGTTGTTTTGCTTTGCTTTTCAAGACAGGATTTCCCTGTGTAGCTTTGCCTGGACTGGACTAGCTCTGTTGACCAGGATGGCCTCAAACTCACTGAGATCCAGTGTATGCCACCATGCCTGCTGATCTCTTTTTTTTGGAGTGGCTGTATTTTTATCTTTTGTGTAGATGGGTGCTAAGAGTATTTTTCTTGTATGTGTATAAGTGTACCACCTGTGTACCTTATAACTCAGGAGGCCATATGGCATCAAATTTCCTGTAACAGGAGCTACAGAAGATTGTGAACAACCATGGACATAGTAGTAACTCTGCAAAATAAAAAAGCAGAGAATGTTTTGATTCATTTTAAGATGTATTATATATATAATATTGTGTTTTCATATACACCTGCATGCCAGAGAAGGCAACAGATTTCATTATAGATGTTTCTGAGCCATCATGTGGTTGTTGGGAATTGATCTCATGACAAAAAGCAAACAGTCCTCTTAACGTCTGAGCCATCTCTCCAGCCCCACAGAAAGTATTTTCTATCACTAAGCCATCTCTTCAGCCCCTCTGGCTTCCTCTTTAATCTTTGGTATTTCTTGTTGGGAACCACTGTTTTACCAGCTGCTTTGATATTTAAGTCTCAGCAGAAAGACTGCTTTTTCCAGGCCTTCACTGGAGTTAGTGAAGAATTTCCAAGTCTAGCTTCTTTTATTTGAGACAGCATGTGGGATACCTTGTCAAAAATCACACCTCTTTTTTTCACCTCCTTGTGAATTTAACTCATTGTACTAAAGTGCCTTTACTCTGGCTTAAAAGGATTCTGAAATAAAGGAAGGTATCTAGCTTCCACTAGAGCCACTCGGAAAGGTCCCATGTGTTGTCTATTGGTTTATTAATTTCAGTCCTCACTCCCAACCCAAGAACCATTTGACTCTGCTGGCAGGCTCTGGCAATTCCTATTATTGTTGTTGTTGTTATTATTACTTTCTTCTCATTTATATTCCAAACAAATTCACCTTCTTTCATTTCCCTTATGGAACTAAAATGTTCTCAACTCTAGGCCTTTGAATACATATGTTCTTTATCTCTTCTGGGGTGTTAGATCCCTCTTGCTTCTCTTTAAGTTTCATATTGGATTTTATAGTGATGTATATTTTTCTATGCATGGTCTATAGGTTTGTTTATGGTGGATAACCCCACAAGACTGTAAGCTTATAGAGAAAGAATGGTGTTTGCATGAATCATTTTCTGTGTGTTCAGGACTTAGCACAGTACTGGATACCTAATTCAAAAATAGTAACTATCTGCAGAAGAACAAATAACCTTTTAAGTAGTAAATGCCTTGAACAAAGTCTTTGTAATCTGATAGTAATACAGAATTCCCACCTAAAGGATGGGAGCATGTAGCATTTTATTTGTTAATGACAGCCATTGTGCCATCTGTAAAAAACATTTCCTGAAGTATTTTTATCTTGTTCTGTTACTGCTGTTACTAGGACAGTCTCCTCTATGCCTGTTGCCTTCTCTGTGTTCTCTTTAATTTATTCCATAAAAAGTTACTTCCTTTAAGGTTTAGTGAGGTTTAGCAACTGGCTTTATTATATCCAAAGACTATCCGTATCTGCCTGTTTTGTACAGAAGCTAGAAATACAGGTCAGAGGTAGAACATTTGCTTCACATATAGGAGGAAAGGAAGGAGGAGGAAGGGGAGGAGAAAAAAAGGAACAGGAGAAGCAAAGCATTGCTTTCCTCTATACAGATGCCCTGCCTTAAATACAGGGGTTAACAGTCTTCCTGTTTCTGATTTCCAAACAAGATAGAAATTTCAGATACAGCAACAGTGCTATTTATTTTGTGTTAGTTTTTAACCTGTTTCCTCTCCTGACATTCACTGTGTAACTGCTATATACATAGTTGGCTTTATGTACATGTTCATTTTCTTGGAAGAATCTATGTTTTCACTAGGTTTTATGGAAGGTTAGATCCTGAGAAAATGTTCTGAGTTTTGCACCCTGCCATAACTATCCCTGGGAGACCATATCTCCAAAGCTGATTATGTCCTCTTTGTATATCTTTTGATGTTATGACTTCAGGATGCATCTTGAAATTGTATTCAACAAAATGTGGTAAACATGCCCTAAGCTTAACAGGCATTTTGTGCCTCATGAAATAAAAATCATCATAAAATGTCTTGTCTGAAAAGAGCATCTGAGATCATTATACAAAGCACTTGGTTACTTTCATTTTGTTCATTAACACTATTAGTACTTCTTATTGTTTTTCATTAGTTTTTTAGAGACCCAAGTATGACAACCCTCTTGTAAGGGACTGTGTACACACTATTAACCAAGAAAATAAATCCACACATTCAAAACAAGCAAAACCACCAAATATTGATAAGAATTAGGTTTAGATTTAGGGCCCAAAAATAATTCAGTTGAAATGTGAGGAAGACATTAAAACACCATTATTCAGCAAGCATTTAGTGTATATATATGCATGTAAATATGATGAAAGGATGTACACATAAACACAACTTAAGAATTCTTGGACATACACACAAAAGGTGGAACTTAATTAAGCAGGATTTTTTTCCTTTTTGTTTTCTTGCCAGGAAGTTTTTGAACATGTTCCTCCCCTCCCCTCCCCTTCCATTCCTTCCTTGCTCAGTGTGAATTTACAAACATTGCTCTCGAATGGATGCAGTTCTGTGAAAGCATTACCCAAAGGACTCTGCTGACTCATGTCTAGACTTGAACCCCAAATGCATTCTAGCTAATTTTTTTTTTCTTGCACTGGTGATTAAATAAAGGAACTCATTTTTTGGGGGGAAGGGGAGATACCCAGACATGTTTAATTCCTCATTTATTCCCCCCTTATGTACTTTAGCACTTTGGGGAGCACATTGAAAAGGTTCCCCACCCATGCAAACCACAATCATACATGTGATTTCTAAGATTTTCTAACAAAATTCTTCCAGTTGCCAGTCTGGGACCTCGCTTGAAAAAATAATTGGCTTGGTTCTCAGGTGAAAATCTCTTAAGTACCAATGCAGGGAAGAGCACCCCAGCTAATAAGGCATGTGTCAAGGGGCACAGGTGAGTATTCTTGGCACAGTGCCAGTACACTGGCACAGACCCAGGAGCTCGGTGGAGCCAAGCCTTCTCCTTTTGAGTTCTGTCCACTTCCTAGTTGAAGTCACCTATGGCTCAAAAAGAAGTTTGAGGGATTAGAGATGTAGCACAGTTTTAAGTGGTGGAGCAGAAGGATCAGAAATTCCAGGTTATCTTATAGCTGTTTAGTTTCAGGCCATGCTGGGCTACAGGGGACCCTAACCAAATAAAAATAATAGTAATAACCACAATACATTTTGTTTAAGAGCATATTTGACGATCATTGTTCCAAGCCAGAGCTAACCTCAGGTCACCAACTTTCCTCAGAGAAGAAGCAAAGAGGCAATGAGGTCCAGCCCAACAGGATTTTCTACACACAGACCCCTCACCAACTGAGCTTTCCCACCCAACCATGTGGAAATGTGTGCTCCCACTGGAGACCAGAGGTGCCCCAGCTTGTAGTGCTGGGAGGATGGGGCTGGCAAAGTCACCATGGAGCACAGCTGTTTGGTCACCAGCCCACTGAGACCAACACATGCAAACAAAACCACAAAAGAACAACACAAGAAAAAATGTATTGGGTACAATGTGTGCAAAGAAAATGAAGAAGAAGAAAATACCAAAACTCAAAACAGTGGCCTGTCTCTCTATGGGCCTTCTATCTTGTTCCATAAGTGGTGACCTACCCCGAAATCAGGATCCAACTACACCAGAGTTTGGAACGGTGACCTGCATTCAGCCAGACCAGAAAATGGAGCAGCGACATATCTGTTGATCTTTACCAAACCAGAGGCCAAAGCACCAGCCAAACTCTGCCAGACGAGAGAACACAGCAGCAGCAAATCTCTGCCAGATCAAAGGCCAGAGCAGCGGCCAAACTCTGCCAGACCTGAGGCCAGAGTAGTGGCTAAGTTCTGCTAGACCAGAGACCAGAGAACATTGGTAGAGGTGCCAAGCCCGGGGCTCCACATACTGTATCCATCCCTTGGCACCTCCTCACCACTCTCACTGGAACCTGTGGAGCATGGTTCAAGCTTCCCTGACATGGGAAAGAATCAAGTCTAGAGGGATAGAAGTATTCTGTCCGATGTCCTCAGTCAGTCCCAAAGACAAAAAACAAACAAACAAACAAACAAACAAAAAAACCTGGCAGCGACAGACAAAAGTTAAGACACAAACAGCTAGATCCCATTGCTCGTGCAGCAGAAAAATACAAAGAGCCAGACAGCAGATCCTCCCACAACTGCAGTGGAAAAAATGAAAGTAGGATATCAGCGAATCTCTGATGCAGGAACTACCTGCATTGTCCTTGTCCAAAGATCCAGAGATCACAGAAAACTGGGTACTCTACCACCCTTACAGATAGGGGCACATTCGTCCTCTCTGAGGTCCAGAGAACACAGAAAACTCGGTGCTCAACCCTTACAGATTTGCCCCTTTGAGTGGGGGTTTTAGAAAGTCTTCCAGCCCCCCCCCCCTGGCCCACAGTTGTCCAAAGCATCAGCTCTCACCTTTCTGATCACACAGATTACAAATTTTGCCCCAAGGTCCTAAAAAGGAAACTAGAGAAACAGAGAGAAAGACCTAGACAGAGTTCTCACTTACTGGCTGTTGTTCAGCCCCATGTGCCAGGGGTGCTTGGGAGACTTGGGGATCCAATATGAGACCCCAAATGTTATGCGTAGATCTTAGGGTCACCAAAGATTATCAGGAGCCAGATGACATATGCAAGAGCAAAGAGTTTTATTTGGGTTTAAGCTGGGTCTCTCCATCATTACCAACACAGTGAATCAGAGAGGAAAGCCCTGAGCAGCTGCATGGTGGGGTTTTGATTGGGGTTTTAGGGAGGACCAGGAAGTTCCAGTTCAACACTTACAGGATAGGGTGGCATTCAGCAAGGGCAAGCTTTTTACAAAGTGATTGGTTAGCTAACATAACTAACATTGAGTGTGCTATCTCTAGGCCTCAGGAATTTTAGGTATTTTCTGTGTCATTGAATGTTCTACTACAAGGTTGGTAGGGTGCTCAGCACAAATGCCCCACTTTGAGATGAGCTACCTTTCCATCCTTGTGGTTATTCTCAGGTTGTTCCTTGGGTAGGGAAACTTACAACATGGCCCAATTCCTGGTGACCTTATGGTAAAGTTGCTAGTCTGGTGACCTTTAGGTGACCTTTTTAGACCTAGTTCCTGATGACTTTTGGGGGTGTCAGGTAGGTTCTCTCAGTTCTAAAAGATCCATTTGAATTTTGTAGGGGTTTATAAATGGTTTATGTCCTATGTCAGAGTGCACTCAAATATTAAACTGTGATATAGAAGAGTAGAACTGATGATGTGGTGGATTTACTATTGCTGAGAAACTAGCGGCACCAGTTAGAATTTAGCTGAGGGAAGACTGCCTGTAAAACAATCCACAGATAAGCATCCTGCTAACCTGGCCTATTAGAGAATAGGATCCTGAGATACACATGTTTGCTCACCAAGATTATCTAGAAATGTGGCAGGATGAGGTTTTTTAATCTGTAATTTCCCAACATGTATTTATTATTTCATGAATGCAAATGAAAACAGACAAGATTTGTGGGTGTACAGTTTTGGTCAGATAACTTGATCTAGTGAATTTTGAATTTCAAATTAAGCGATTGTCCTATGCCCTTATGTACAATCCTCATTGACATAGTTCTGTCAGTTCAAATTTGAGACACAGGCAATTGGATAAAGCTGTGTCTGTCAGGTTACAGGTCTCAGCAGCTAATATTGTACACAGAGACAGCATCAAACAGTATCTTATTAATGGCTTTCCCTCTACAAGAGAATGGCCTGTGTTTTTCAAAGTCAGTATGCCTATGTGTATTTTTCAACTAAGAGGTTAAGAGTACTCGCTGATCTTTCAGAGGTCACAAGTTCAATTCCCAACAACCACATGGTGGCTCACAACCATCTATAATAGGATCTGGTGCTCTCTTCTGGTGTGCAAGTGCACATTCATGCAGAACATTGTATACATGATAAATAAATAATTTTTTAAAAAGTCAGTTGTTGGTATTCTTAAATTTTATTTTGTTGATGCATCACTGCTCTAGTCTCTTATTAGTTAATATTCTCTGATAATCCCCAGTCATTAAGAATTTCATTCCTTTTTCTCTAGTACTTTGATATTTATGTTTAAAGTAATGTCTCCTGGAGATCAACCTTTCACATGTTATGTAATTGAGACTTTCTTTGAACACAGAATGCTGCTCCTACTGCCAGGTGCCTAGAACATATTCCCGAAGCTCTTTTTAGGTGGGCCCTGACTTGTGAGTGTGAAGTAAAAGAGACCAGTGAATGAGTGTCCACTGAATACCCTGAATTTTGGAGGTGGGCAATTACAAATAAAGAGGGACCTGTGTAAGAACTGAGTTCACTGACCTACTTTGAAGAGGGTGTAGTCACAAAACAGAAAGGGTGCAGGAGGAGGGAAGAAGGCAATGAGTCAGGTAATCAAAAATATGGATTAGTTGCTGAACTTGTTTCTGGAAAGTAAATTTCTATAGTTGCACGAGTTCAAACAACACAGAAGTTCTGGACAAACTGCTGTGGTAGTGATTAACAGGCATGTTTCCCCTCCTCTCATTTGAAAATGCACAACCTGAGAAAAGGCGTGAGAAATACTTGGTGTGCTCTATTACATATTTGAAGTCTCTAAAGAATATTGGACCATAAGGCCATTTTCAATTTTTAAAAATAATTTTAAGGTTATAATGAAATCATTTCAAACTTTTCATTCCTCTATGCTCTTAAATCTCAAATACTTGGATGAATGGTTAAAGTGTCTACTTAACAATCAAAGCAGATGTGGCTGTCAGGTTCTCCCAGCATCCCTCAGTCGTTACCTGTTACAAGGTATGGGTGTCATACCCAGGTCTCTAGCCTAGGAGCTGAGCTGCCCTCCTCCCACCTGTCCTTCCTTATGTATTCCAACCATTTTGGTTATCTGGTCTTTTTCATTTATCATTTACCCTCCTGGCCTTTTGTTCTGCCTCTCCACTTCCCTCTCTCCTCTCTTCTCACATGGCCCAAGGTCATGTCAACTCTAGACTGTCCCAGATGTTCCTGTGTCTGACTATGTTCTCTCTTCTATCTGTATTAAACTTTCTACTCAAACATACTTAGAAACAGCCACATCCTTTTTGTTTTATTTATCATTTTCACTGAGCTTCCATTAACTACTCCTTGTTTTCAAATTCATGGACATTTGTTTCTTTAATGGTTGTTACTTTTAGGCTTTGACTGAAGTTTGGGAAGGACTTCTCAACTATGAGGTAGAGATAATTGCACTGGACACTGATCATGTAATGGGATGTGCAATATAAATGACCTGTATCTTGGAAGATGAACAGGTACCCTAGGAGAATGGAAGACTGTATTTTAAAACATTACCAAGATGAGGGTGTTGCAGGATATTTGATCCCAGTGTGATCCCTTAGATTGTGAACTGTAAAAACCTGTGTTTTGTTTGCTGTGTTTGAGCCCTAACACAATCCTTATTTCCAAGAACTTGCAATTTATTGTAAACAGGTGATTATGGTATGGATCCGTCAGCCCTAGAACATACCTTTAATTCAAAAGCTCTCTGTGCACAGGATTAAATAATGTTAACCCTAGGTCAAGAGGTAAAGCAAGAAACCAGCTGACAGGAATTAAAGAGTAAGTGGAACTTTCAGCTGAAATGTATTTAAGACAAAGTGTAAAAGTGGAAGGAGTTTTAGCTTGGTAGCTTTTGGGCTTTTTGAGCTTTGAGCTAGAAAGCCTTTGGCCTTGGGTTCCTTTTGCCTATCCCCTCTGAGCTGTCATCTGAACTGGTGAGCTTTTGGGGCTTTTTCCTCTTGGAGGTGAGATGAGTAGCAGGGTCAGATTGGTTCTTTCTCTGCCTCTCTGTCCTAGCAGGTTTTAAAATTGAATGATTGGGATTTTCATTCTTTTATAACAACACGAGGGTTCTGTGTGTCCATAGGGATTAGGGCAAAGCTAGAATGCCTCTACTATCTGCATCATTTGATCTTTGATCCACTGGTAGAGGAGCTATGACTGGCCTGACTCAGCTCTATTGTTCAAACTGATAAGGGTCTCTGGGCAGTCCTAGCAGTCAGGAGCAACAGTGGGAGGTAGCTTATGGGTTTGTTCTGGGATTTTCCTCTGATGCAGCTGTAGAGGGCTGTGAGTGAGATCAGAGGCCATGTCATGGTGAGTGTGGGGCCATTGTCCCTTGGCCAGGAAAAGCAGGCTACTGAGCTATCACAGCCTGATCTGCTTTAACCGAGATAGGCTGTGGTTCAGACTATGGTTCTGTTGTTTTCCATGTGGTGACTTCAGCAGAGATCCTTGTCCTCTGACCCTTCTTGAGTGTTAACTGTCCAAGGAGGAGGTGACCCTGTGGCTTGGGCTGTAGAAATTTGTGGTGCTTATAGAATCACTATCTAGTGTGCACACCCAGGCATTGCTTTTGCTGTGTATTAATTAGATAGATTGGAAAACTGAAAGTCTCATTTCTAGAAATGCCTCATGTTATATTCCACACATGGTTTTGTATAACAAATTTTACAGATAGTTTTGAAACTGGTAAAAAAAGAAGTGGTGGTGGTCATCATTAAGCAATAATTGCTTACTTTTTTAAAATTTATTTTTTACCTTTCAACTACCACCGGGCATAATGGTGTGATTCAAGGGAATTCAATTCCTGGGTTCAAATGGATTTTCTGAGATGCAAAATTTTGTCAGTGTCAGGTGTGCCTGGGTTTAGGTAAGTGGGAAGGGAAGATTCCACATCTTGTGCCGTAATCCATGCAGCAAGAAACAGATATTAAATTATTCTCCAACATTGTTTTGTGTGTGAGTGTTGGTGAGGGCAGGGCTATGCTTGAACCCACAAGGGAACATGAGGGACTGCAACCCATAGCCCATCTTTATTATGGTCTCCATTTTCCAAGAGACTTCCAGAGAAAAAGGATTCTCTGGAAAGGAGATTAGTAGTAGCAGGAGGGTCATAAATATAGCAGTTTAGGTGTCACTTTGAGTTTGTCTTGTAGGAGTTGTGAAATCTGTGTTTATTTAATTTGTATTAAATTAAAAAACTCAAAGGTATCTCTGATCCAGTGCACATTTTTCATGTTAGAGTTTCCTTAGGCCTTTTCATGTAAACTTGGCTATATTTTAGGCTTATGTTTTTGGCTTTTTCTCTTATCCCCTCACTCTTTCACAAAATCTGTGCATTCTTGACTGTTGATGTTTATGCTAAGTACAGAAGTCACATCATGCCAGAAGATTATGAGATTAGTGGCAATAGAATTGTCACTTATTTTTCTGTTTTCCTCTGTTTCTTACCAGGTGGCTTTTCTGATATGAGATAGAGATTTTGTGTTGTCCTTTAACAAGCATATAACGACAATTTGCACTTATGTCTGTAGAAGGCAGAGGAGACAACATGAAGGTGGGTGATACCACTTGGCCAGTTTACTCCTTTTCTTTGTGCATAATATTTTTTGATCTGTCCTTTTTCTTTAGAAGTTTCATGTTTCCAGTAGACTCCATATTCTTTATTTGGATGTTTTTATTCTCCTGAAAATATTATATCAAAACCCTGCCCCATACCTAATTCTGGGGTGAGGATAGTTTCTTTTCAGGCAGTTATATCTTTTATAAGGCAAAATGGATTTTGGAAATAGAAAAAGTATAATTTCTCAATCTAAGTTACAAAAATATTTGAAAGTTTACAAATATACCTTCAACTCTATTTATTTCTAGATAACAAAGGACATTTACTTTGATTTTCAGCCTGTCTTTTACAAGTAGCTTTTAAGTGGAATCAATGCAAATCCTATGTGCCTGCCTCTGCCTCCCAGGTGGTATGTAAAAGGCATGTGCCTCCCAAATGCTGGGATTAGGGCTATGCTATAAACCACCAACACCCTGTCATTGTAACTCCTGAATTTAGAAAACAGCTAATTAATAGATAACTGCTTGTCTCTGCTGGGATTAAAGGCACTGTCTATCACCACACTGCTCAAATATGTTATATTCACTCCAAATTATTCCAACTCAAACAAGTTTATACCTTTGAATTTACTTAAAACATTTTAAACCTCTTAACTGTTTTTAATATGAAACAACAAAAGTATCCTTTTTATTTAAAAAGAAAACACTAGTCTTTATAAGTTTGTGTGGACTCAAGGACCAAGCTGTCTGAGGAATAGTTACCTCTGCTTATTCAGGAAATCTCTACTATTCAAATCTAATCATTTTCAATTTTGATAGAATCCACCATTCTATTCCTGTGGAAGCATTCAGTTTTGCCAGTGAAGACACAGTTCAACAGTTTCTCACTATCTACTCCTTTTAGTTATGTTTACTTTTTTTGTTCTACAGTATTTAGCTGTGCTGTTAAGTTGCTAGGAATAGATCTTTCTGATTTTTTTCTGAATGTACTTAATGCTATGAACTGTCTTCTGGTCGACACTTCTATTGTGTAGTATGAGTTTTGATATGTTATGTATTAATTTCAAGAACTTATTGCAAGTTTCTTATATCTTTTGAGACTTCCACTGTTCAAGTATATCATCAATTTTGGAGAATAGTATATGAGTTGCTGAGAAGAGGGAATAATCTTTTGTGCTTGGGTGCATGTTCTGTAAACATCATTTGGGTATATTTAGTTTTTTTATCTTAATTATCTGGATCATTTCTCTGTTCAGTTTGGTCAGAAGGACCTGTCCATTGGTGAGAGTGATATATTGAAGTGTTCCCCTACTGGTTTATGAGGACCAGGATGTGATGCAAGCTGCAGAAGGGTTTCTTTTATAACTTGAGTGCTCTTATGTTTGGGGCATAGATGTAAAGTATTGAAATGTTATATTGCTGGATGTTTTTTTTTTAATATGCCATGTCCTTTGCCATCTTTTTATTAGTTGTTTTTGAAGTCTGTTTTGTTAGATATTAAAATTGCTATACAAAATTGATACTCTTGTCCATTCATTTGGAATATCTTTTCCAACCCTTTACCTTGAGATAATGTCTATCTTGATGTAAAGCTGTGTTTGATGTATTTAGAAGGATAGATTCTGTTTTATCATCCATTTTGGGAGCCTGTGTCTTTTTATTGGTGAATTTGGGTCAAGGGTATTAAGAGATATGAATGAACAGTGATTGTTAATCTTGGTATTTTGGTGGTGGAGGTGGTGGTAGTTTTAGCACCTTGTGTGGGGCTGTATTTATAGATACATATTGTGTAAATTTGACCTTAACATGCAACATCTTATTTTCTCCATTTGCTGATTGAAAGGTTCTGGGCATAGTAAGTAATATTTCTTGGCTTCTGTAGCTTTTTAGAGTCAGAAGCACACTGTCTATGTCCTTCAATTTCTAGCATCTTAATGAGAATACAGGATTAATTCCAATAGATCTGCCTTTATTTGTTTCTTGGTTGGTTTTTGTTTGTTTTTGTTTGTCTGTTTGATTGGTTAGTGTGGTCCGTTCGATTTTTTTTCTGTTACAGCTTTTTATATTCTTTCTTTGTTCTATATATTTAGCATTTTGATTATTCTCTGGAAAGAGGACTTTTTTTTATAGTCCAGTGTCTTTGGTATTTTTGTATGCTTCTTGTGCCTTGATAGACATCTTCTTCTTTAGATTAAGAATTTTTTTGTATGATTTTGTTGAAAATATCTTCTAGACCCTTGATCTCATCCTTCTTCTGCTAATCTGATTATCAGCAAGTTTTGTCTTTTCATAATGTATCAGAGTTCCTAGATGTTTTGTGATAGGGAGCTTTTGGATTTAACATTTTTCTTTGATACATGTATCTATTTCATCTTTGTTTCTGTTTTTTTTGTTGTTGTTGTTGTTTATTTTCAGACAGAATTGCTTTTTGTAGCCTTTGCTGTCCTGGAATCACTTTGTAGACCAGGTTGGCCTCAAACTCACAACAGTCCAGCTCTCTCTGCATCCCTGACTTCTGCTGTTAAAGGAGTGTATAAACACACCTGTCTTCCATTTCTTCTATTTTGTATTCAATGCATAAATTTATCTCCTTGATCTCTGTTTTCTGTGTGAACCTTTCCTCTGTATTTCCTTGCTGTAGTCTTTATTTTTTTCATTTCCAGGATTCCTTAAATTTCTGGATTTAAAAATTAATTTTCTTTGGTTTTTTGAGCCTAGAATTCTCTGTGTAGCATATGCTGTCCTTGCCTTGCTTTGTAGACCAGGGTAGCCGCAAAGTCACAGAGATCTCTCTGCCTCTACCTGCCAAAGTGCTGGGATCACAGGTGTGATCAACATGGCCAGCTTGTTTTTGCTTTCTTTATTGATTATATTTCCATATTTCCAGAGTGTGTTTCATTCTGTAATTCTCCATTCAGCAGAGGCCTGAAGCTCAGCTTCCAGATGAAGAACAGTGGTTCCATTTCTCTCAGGGGCAGCTAGAACACTTTAGGGCAACACCCATGTTCACTAGGCCAGGGTGTGGAAAGACTTTTCTATTGACTGTTACAGGTAGCTAGTTCTTTTAGAATGAAATCACCAGTGGTAGTGGAAATTCTGGTATTCCAGAGCCTATGGCAATACCAAAGAGTTACCATTCTTGGATAAGCTGCTGTGCCATGCTCTGAGGACTTTCACCTCAGAGGTTCAAGTAAATGTCCATGCCGGGTTGGCTTGCAACCAAGACATAGGCCTAATGAAATACAGACCCAGTGAGGCCTAGGCCCAGTGGGCCAGTGAGCAGGTCCAGAGGGGGATAAATGATGAATATCAGAAGCCATGATGGAAGGCTGATGGCATCAGGTGGCATACAACCTGCCAGCACACATGCACCCCCAGCATGTTTTGTTTGAGATAAGAATTTATAAACCTTGGCCAGAGGGACAGATTTCGAGGATGAATGTTTGATTTTCTGGTGTCTAGGAACCAAGGATACTTGGCTTAAATATTGGGCCATGATGCCTCATTTTCCATGCAGTAGCATGGTCCTATCACAAGAAGGAGATCACAGTAATCAATTATCCTATAAATGTAGAGGGAAAAATCTCTGAGTACAGTTGAAAGTCACTGCTGAAGACTATGATCCTTAGCATGCTGATCCATTTCTATGAATTCCCGGATGCTTGTTGGAACAGCTTTCTTCTCAGGAAAGGGTTTGGATAATAATCTTTCCTGAGGGCTATGTGAGATCTTTTATAAGACTTGGAGTCATACAGATCAGGAGGCAGATTTTTAGGCCCTTCACTGAGAAAACAGAGTTCACCATCATAAACCAAGTGTAAATAAGTGGCTATCCAGAGATGTCAGACTTCACCCTAATGCAGCAAAGCCTCACATCCTTTAAATGTTTGTTGTTTCACGGCTTTATTTAAGGAATTCATTGGTTTCCTCCAATTGTTTGATTATGTTTTGCCTGGATTTCTATATGGAACTTATTCATACCACATACCACAGCACATCCTGAATATATAAACATAGCTGAAAGCACAAGAAAAAGATCTTAAAACAAAATACACGAAGATGATATTGGTCATTAAAGCAATTAGTGCAAAAGGAGGTGTTTAAGTGTATAGTATAAACACACTGCTTCTTTAAAATTCTGTTTTCTTCCACTTGGCTGGAGAAGTTTACATTTTACACTGATGTAGACATATATCCAATCATCAGGCAGAAAATAATATGGTTTCCAAATGATTCTAACAGATATATTTTTCTTTATTGTAAGAGTATGAGATAATTTTAGTAGTCAAAATCATATTTTCTAATATTGAAACACTTGTATGCTTTAATGGAATCTCTTCAATTGGAATAGCCCTCCACCTCTAATTCATTTTTTTATTGTTGGGGAAGGAAAGAACCAGAGTGTACAAGTTCAGTGCTGGCCAGGGAATTCTTTGACTATAATCCTACTGTATTTGCTTATATGACTGTGTTATATTTATAGGCATATCTTTGTGTTTTCTTTTGACAGGGTTGCTATGTATATTGTGTGGTTTGATTAGTTATAACTGTATTGTTTCTCTTGAAAGTTATAGACCTTCACCTATTTTTTGCCTTTTGAAAATTATTATGTTACATTTCCTTGAGTTTTTGTTGATTTATAGACTTGAATTACAGAAACAACTTTATTGTTCTTTTCTTGATCCTAAAAGCTTGCCTCTCCTCATTTCTTGGTATATCTGTGTTTTTAAGTTATTGCAATCACCAATGTCTCAATTTTTGCTACTTAAGTGATTGGTAGAGTTAACACATTGGTTTTGAGTTTTTAAAACTTTCTCATATATTGTCTCTGTGTCCTAATTAGCTTCAGTTGTCAACATTTCAAAGCCTACAGTCATCTGAGGGAGCCTCTATTAAGGGAATGCCCTCATCCAAGAAGCTGGTTGCTATATCTGTGAGATATTGTGTTGACAGATGATTGATGTGGAAAGGCTCTTCCACTGAGAGATGCAATATCCCTAAGCAAGTGAGCCTGGGCTGCATAAGACAACTACCTGAGCATGAGACACTGATGAAGCAAGAGACCAACCCAGGAAACATTTGCCCATGGCTTTTTCCTTAATTTTCTTCAAGCTTGACTTTCTATGCTAAACTCCCAAAACAGTGGACTATGATCTGACAGTACCAAACTAAACAAGAAATCCCATTCATGACCTGAGATGCTTTTGGTTAGGGGATTTAGTCACAGTAACAAAGTAACAAATTAGAACAAAAAATTATATACACAGAATGATTTTGTTGCTGGAAAGAACCTTGGAATGTTCTCTTTTTAAGGAATGTGCAAAACATTAAGATTTAAGATGGTAAAAGCATTAGAAAGTTGTATAGAAAGCTTCATTATATTTTCTGGTATGACCTTGAAGATAGAGTGATGAGAGTATTGCAGACAGTATGTCAAAGGATTTAAGTGGGCAATAGACCCCATGGAAAATTAAGCTAGAGATTATTTGTGTGATATTTTAGTTGCAAATCATACTTATTTTGTCCATGCCTTGAAATTGAGTAAGGCAGAATTTAAAAATAGTGGGCTGGATGTCTTAGATGGAATATTGAATCTGTTGAATGGTTATTAGTGAGATGTTCAGGACCAGAGTCAAAGAAAGAGACAAGTGGAGTATAACTAAATGTAAATTCTTTGGTTTGTAGAGAAAAGCAGAACTAGGTAGTTTCAGATGGCAGTCACATGCTGAAAGAGAGGCAGGAATTTTCAAGGAGATTATCCAAGAGATGGTTCTAGCTCTGGATTTGAAGCCTAATATGTTGTCCATAGAGTAATACTCCCTCCGGCTAATTCTTCTATTAATGGAAGGAGTAAGCAAAGTGATTCCTAGTGCCAGGAAGGAATTTCATATAAAAGCTGTTCCAAATGTGGTCCAACTGTGGCACAGTCCATCCCAATTTGTCTATCCAGATTTAGAATCCAACTTGACTGGCTCACCCATGTTCTGCTGGTTCTGGAAACAATAAAGATGTAAAATTTAAAGTAATAGAGTCTTTCTTTGTGGTTTCAATTCAGCACTGTGCCAGCCATCTGTTTGGCAGAGTCTGATCCCCAGTGAAGATACTGTAAAGGTTCACTGCATGTAACAGTGAGGGTGAAGTCTGAGTTGCATCTTGACACCACAATATGTCGAGATACCTAAGTTATGAGACACCTCCTATAGAGTGCTGCCTGTAGGGAGTGGGAGTAACCAAACTTGGAGATGTACAAGACATTGCCAGTATAGGACCATCTAAGCCTTTTGAAACAGCAACAGGATTTGTTGTTTTCCTTGCTAATCTTATTTCCTTGGTCCTGTTTTCCCTCACTATTTATACAATCTTCTATACTGGAATGAGGAGGGGTATTCTGTGCATCTATGTTGGAATGATGTAAATTGTTTCTGATGTTACAAGATGTGGCAGTCAAGAGATTTCCTTGTGTGTCAGAAGAGACTTTGGACATTTGAATAGTGTATGAGCTATTGCAGAATCTTAGGATGGTTGAAGTTAGACTACATTTTCATCATTGGATAACAATAAGCCTTTAGTGAATTTGGTCAGAACTTATTTGATTGAATCAAAAAAGCTCCCAGAGAAAATGATGTTTCTGTTTTGACATTGAAGAAAAAGTTTCTCTGTAGCACTGCCTGTTCTAAAAGTCAGGATGTAGACCAGGCTAGTTTTGAACTTACAGCTCTAACTCCAGTCGAGTGTTGGGCTTAAATCTAGGCCAACGTGCCTGGCATCAACATCACCATCATTGGCTGCTGAGCCTGGAATATAGGGTTTTAGGTATTCATTTTGTTTTGTTTTGTATATATAAGCATAGGTTATTGTGCTGATCTACATCAACATCTTGCATTTGAAATTTGGCAGAGTATATTTAATTTCTTAGGGTGGCATGCATTCATGACACTAACAGTACCTAAGCTTTCTGAACTTTTTGAATTGCAAGTGTGTGACATTCTTTCTACCTGTTGTATTTGGTTTTTTTAGACTTTATTTATCTATTTATTTTATTCAAACTTTGTTTTAATTTAAATTTGTTTTTCTATAATTTATTCTCTGACGTGAACTCGGCTCTTTGAACACCTCCTCCTGAGAGGTGCAGCCTTGTGAGGCCACCGAGGAATATGGTGCAGCCATCCATGATGAGACCTGATAAGCTAGGGTCAGATAGAAGGGGACGAGTTCCTCCCCTAACAGGAGAATATGGAAAGGGCATAGGGGAAGAAGAAGGAGAGTGGGTGGGACTGGGAGGAGAGAGCTAGAAATGATCATCCTAAGTGAGTTATTAGGATAACTCCACTGGGATGGAGAGAGCTATAGTGGATATACAAAGTGAATAAATTGTAATAAATAAATAAATAGAATTTAAAAGTAATTTATCCACTTAACATCCCAATTTTAGCCCCCTCCCTTGTCTCTTCCTGGTTTCACCTCTCTGTTCCTCATTCACCCTTATCCCATTTCCAGTTTCTCAGATAAGGGGAGCCCTCCTCTCCTACCATCTGACTCCAGCCTATCAAGGCTCATTAGGACTGCCTGCATCCTCTTCCTTTGTGGTGTAGCAAAGCCCCCTCTAACAGGGGAAAGTGTTCAAAGAGCAGGCAACAGAGTCCATGTCAGAGCCAGCCCCTACTCTTCTTACTATGGATCCCACATGAGACTGAGCTGCCTATCAGTTACATCTGAGCAGGGGTCTGGTTCCTCTTCATGAATGGTCTTTGGTGGGTCCATCAATCTCTGCAAGTCCCCATGGGTCCAGATTTATTGTCCTTGTTGGTCTTCTTATGGAGGTCCTGCCAGCTCTAGGTGTTTCTACATTCTATGCCCCCACTCTTTCCTATGATTCCCTGTGCTCTACCCAAAGTTTGGCTGTGAATTTTAGCATCTGCTTTGAACCCCTGCTGGGCAGAGTCTTGTGGAGGATATGTATGTTAGGCTATCATCCTCTTCCCTCTCCTCAGTCACTTTTGGTGTCGATTCTATTTGCACTTTTGAATAAGAATTAAGCATCCTCCATAGGGTCCTCCTTTTTATTTAGCTCCTTTAGGTCTATAGATTGTAGTATGTTTATCCTATATTATGGCCATTATCCATTTACAAATGAGAATATACCAGGCATGTCTTTCTGGGTTTGGAATAACTCACTTAGGATGATCATTTCTAGTTCCATCTATATGCCTGAAAATTTTATAGTTTCCCCCCCCTTTTTTTTAAATACATGAGTAGCATTCCATTGTGTAAATGTACCACAATTTCTGTAAAACAATGGTTTGGTTGAGAGACATGTAGTTTGTTTCCTGGTTATGGCTCTTATGCAGATAGATGCTATGAACATAGTTGAGCAAATATCTTTGTTGAATTGTGGAACATCTTTTTGATATATGCCCAGGAATGGTATAGCTGAGTCTTGAAGTAACACTATTTCTAATTGTCTGAGAAAGCATCAGATTGATTTCTAAAGTGGTGGTATAAGTTTTCACTCCCACCAGCAATGGAGGAGTGTTACTCTTTCTCCACATTCTTGCTAGCTTGCTGTCACTTCAGGTTTTGACCTTAACCATGATGGGTTTAAGATGGAATGTCATTTTCATTTCCATGATGACTATAGATATTGAGCATTTAATGTCCACCATTTGATATTCCTCTGTGGAGAAATCTCTGTTTAGTTCTGTACCCCAGATTTAAATTGGATTATTTGGATTGTTGGAGTTTAATTTCTTGAACTCTTTATATATATTGTTTATTAGCTCTTTCTGTTGTATGTAGGGTTGGTGAAGATCTTTTCTCAGGCTGTAGGCAGTCATTTTGTTCTATTGACAGAATTCTTTGCTTCATAGAAGATTTTTGTTTCATGAGATCCTATTCATTAATTCTTGATCTTAGGGCAAGTGTTCTTGGTGTTCTGTTGAGGAAGTTACCTTCTATGCCAATGAGATCGAGGATCTTTCCCACTTTTTTTTCTAACAGATTTAGTGTATCTGGTTTTATGTTGAGGTCTTTGAACAACTTGGACTGCAGTTTAATGCAGGGTGATAAATATGGATCTATTTTCATGTTTCCACATGTAAACTTCAGGTTAGACCAGCACTGTTTGTTGAAGATGCTGTCCTTTTTCCCTTGCATGGTTTTGGCTTCTTTGTCAAAAATCAAGTGGCCATAGGTGTGTGGGTTTATTTATGGGTCTTCACTTCAATTCCATTGATCCACTGATTGTTTTTATTATAGTACCATGCAGTTTTTATTGCTATTGATTTATAATAGAGCTTGAGATGAAGAATGCTGATACCTACTGAAGATCTCCTATTGTACAGGATTGTTTTAGCTATTCTGGCTTTTTTATTTTTCTATATGAAGCTGAGAATTATTCTTTCAAGTTCTTTAATGAATTATGTTGATATTTTGATGGGAATATCATTGAATCTGTAGATTGTTTTTGTTACGATGGCAATTATTACTATGTTGATCCTACTGATCCATGAGCATGAGAGATATTTCTATCTTCTGGTATCTTTTTCAATTTCTTTCTTCAGAGGCTTGAAGTTTTTAGGTTTTTTTTGGTTGTTGTTGTTGTTCATATAGGTTTTTCTACTGGCTTGTTGAGGATAACACCAAAATACATTGTTTTTTTTTTTTTACTGGCTATTGTGAAGGGTGTTATTTTCCTAATTTTTTTCAGTCCATTTGTCTTTTGCATACAGGAGTGTATTTTTTTGAGTTTTTTTTGGTTTTTTTGTTTTGTTTTGTTTTTTTTTTTTAGTTAACTTTATATCCAGCCACTTTGCTGAAGTGTTTTTCAACTGTAGGAGTTCCCGACAATAGAATTTTGGGGGTCATTTTTGTATACTGTCATATCATCTCTGAATAGAGATACTTTGACTTCTTCCTTATCAATTTATATCCCCTTAATCTCCTTTAGTTGTCTTATTGCCCTAGATATGACTTCGAGTACTGTATTGAAGAGATTTGGAGAGAGTGTGTAGCCTTGTCTTGTCCCCAAGTCCAGTGGAATTGACTTAACATTCTTTTCATTTAGTTTGATGTTAGCTATATATATACTATTCTGTGTATATTCTGTATATATTCTGTATACTATCTTTACTATTTTTAGATATGTGCCTTGTCCCTGGTCTCTCCAAGATTTTAAACAAGAATAACTGTTGGATATTGTCAAATGCTTTTTCGGCATCTAAGAAAATGGTCTTTTTTTCAATTTGTTTATACGGTGGATTACATTGATGAGTTCCATATACTTAACCACCCTTGCATGCCTGGGATGAAGCCTACTTGGTCATGGTAGATGATATCTTTGATATGTTCTTGGATTTGGTTTGCAAGTATTTTATTGAGTATTTTTACATCATTGTTCATAAAAGAGATTGGTCTGAAGTTCTCTATCTTTTGGGGGATCTTTGTGGATTTATCAATGTGACTGTGGTCTTACAAAAGGAATTTGGTCATGTTGCATCCATTTCTATTTTGTGAAATAATTTGGAGAATATCATTATTTGCTCTTTGAAGGTCTTGTAGAATTCTTCTCTGAAATCATCTGGCCCTTGGCTTTTTTTTGGTTGGGAGTATTTTGATGGCTGCCTCTATTGCCTTAGGCATTATAAGACTATTTAATATCTTTACCTGATGTTGATTCAACTTTGGTATGTGGAATCTAAAGAGAATTGTATATTTCATTTAGATTTTCAAATTTGGGGGCATATAGGCTTTTGACATAAGAGTTAATGGTTCTTTGGATTTTCTCAGTGACTGTTATATCTTTTTCTTTCAGACTTTGTTGATTTGGATAGTGTCTTTCTGCCATTTACTTAGTTTGGGTAAAAATTTGTCTGTGTTTTTTATTTCCTCAAAGAACTAGCTCTTAGTTTATTTGATTCTTTGAATTATTACTTTTGTTTCTAATTTATTGATATCAGCCCTGAGTTTGGTTTTTCCTAGTGGTCTACTCTTGCTGGGTGTGTCTGCTTCTTTTTTCCTAGGTCTTTCAGGTATGCCATTAAGTTGCTTGTATGGGATGTCTCCAATAGCTTGTGATGGCCTTTGTTGCTATTCAAACTCCTCTTTGGACTGCTTTCATTGCATCCCATATGAAGTTGAGAAATCTTCTATCAAGGTTTGTAAAGTGTTCTGTTGGTATTTTGATGGAAATTTCATCTGTAGATTGCTTTTGGTAAGATGTCCATTTTTACTATGTTAACCCTGCCAAGCCATGAGTATTGGAGATAGTTCCATATTCTGATATCTTCTTCTAATTCTTTCTTCAGACTTCAGAAACTTGAAGTTTTTTTTCATACAAGTCTTTGACTTGCTTGGATATGGTCACACCAAGGTACTTTATGTCCTTTGTGGCTATTGTGAAGGGTGTTGTTTCCCTAATTTCTTTCTCAGCCCTTTTATCTTTTGTATAAAGGAGAGCTACTGAGTTTTTTGAGTTAATTTTGTATCCAGCCACTTTGCTGATGGTGTTTATCATCTGTAGGAGTTCCCTGGTAGAAGGTATAGAGTTATTCAGGTATACTATCATATCATCTGCAAATAGTGATACTTTGACTTCTTCCTTTCCAATTTGTATCTTTTTGATCTCCTTTAATTTTCTTCTTGTTCTAGCAAGGACTTCCAGAACTATGTCGAAGAGATATGGAGAGAGTGAGCAGCTTTGCCTTGTCCCTGAATTCAGTGGGATTGCTTTAAGTTTCTCTCTGTTTACTTGATGTTGGCTACAGGCTTGCTGTATATTGCTTTTACTATGTTTAGGTATGTGCCTTGTATCCCTGATCTCTCCAATAGTTTAAACATGAATGGATGCTGGATTTTTTTCAAATACTTTTTCAGCATCTAAGGGGATTATCAAGTGTTTTTTTTTCTTTCAATTTTTTAATATTGTGGATCACATTGATGGATTTTTGTATAGTGAACCACCCCTGCATACCTGGCATGAAGCCTACATAGTCATAGTGGATGATATATTTGATGTGTTCTTGTATTGGGTTTGCAAAGTATTTTGTTTAGTATTTTTGCATCAATGTTCATAAGGGAGATTGGCCTGAAATTCTCTTTCTTTGTTGGGTCTTTGTGAGGTTTAGGTTACAAGGTGACTGTGGCTTCAATGAATGAGTTTTGTAGTTCCCTCTGTTCCTATTTTGTGGAATAAATTGAAGATAGCTGGAGTTACCTCTTCTTTGAAGGTGTGGTAGAATTCTGCACTGAAACCATCTGGTCCTGAGCTTTTTGTGGATTGGAGTCTTTTGAGGAATGCTATTTCCTTAGTGGATAAAGAACTATTTTATTGATTTACCTGCTCTTGATTCAGCTTTGGTAAGTGTAATTGATTAAGAAAATTGTCCATTTCATTTAGATTTTCAAATTTTGTGGCATATAGACTTTTGAAGTAAGTCCTAACGATTGTTTGGATTTCCTTAGTGTCTTTTTTTTTGTCCCATTTTCATTTCTGATTTTGTTAATTTGGATAATCTCTCTCTGCTTTTAGTTAGTTTGGCTAAGGGTTTGTCTATCTTGTTAATTTTCTCAAAGAACCAGCTCTTGGTTTCATTGATTCTTTGAAATGTTTTATTTGTTTCTAATTTATTGATTTCAGTCTTGAGTTTGATTATTTCCAGGAGTCTATTCTTTTTTGGTGTGTCTGCTTCTTTTTTTCTAGGACCTTTAGATGAGCTATTAAGTTGATTGTGTGAGATGTTACAAATTTCTTCTTGATGGCACTTAGTGCTATGAACTTTCCTCTTAGCACTGCTTTCATTGTCTCCCATAAGTGTGGTTGTGTGGTTGTGTTGTGTTCTTCATTTCCATTGAATTCTAGGAAGACTTTAATTTCTTTCTTTATTTCTTCCCTGACCCAGCTGTCATTTAGTAGTGAGTTGTTCAGTTTCCATGTATGTGTAAGCTTTTTGCTATTTCTGTTGTTGTTGAGGTCCAGCTTTAGTCCATGGTAATTAGATAGGATACAAGGCATTATTTCAATCTTCTTATATTTGTTGAGACTCACTTTGTGACCAACGATATGGTTTATTTTGGAGAAGGTTCCATGAGGTGCTGAGAAGAAGGTAAATTCTTTTTTCTTTGGGTGTAAGATTCTGTAGATATCTGTTAGGTCCATTTGATACATGACCTTTATTAGAGATATTGTTTCTTTGTTTAATTTCTGTTGTTTACCTGTCCTTTGTTGAGAGTAGGGTGTTGAAGTTTCCCAGTAGTAATGTATGGGGATTTGTGTGCAGTTTAGGTTTTATTAATGTTTCTTTTACAAACATGAGTACCTTTGTATTTGGAGCATAGATGTTCAGAATTGTGATTTCTTCTTGGCGGAATTTTCCTTTGATGAGTATGAAATGACCTTCCTCATGTCTTTTGATTAATTTTGGGTTGAAAATCTACTTTATTAGATATTAAAATGGCTACTCCTGCATGTTTCTTGGGTCCATTTGCTTGGAACCTTCCAGCTTTTTACTCTCAGGTAATGTCTATCTTTGTGACTTAGATGTGTTTTTTATATGCAACAGATTGTTGGGTCTTGTTTACATATCCATCCTGATAGTCTGTGTCTTTATTGGAGGGTTAAGTCCATTGATGTTGAGGGAAATTAATGATCAGTGGCTGTTAGTTCCTTTTATTTTGATGTTGCTTGTGGTAGTGTGTTTGTGTGCTTGGTTACTTTTAGTTTGGCTGTAATGACATTATTTCTTTCCTGTGTTTTCCTGAATGTAGTTAGCTTTCCTGGGTTGTAGTTTTTCTTCTAGAAGCTTCTGTTCCTCTGGATTTGTGGGTAGGTATTGTTTAAATTTGTTTTTGTCATTAAATATCTTGTTTGTTCCATCTATGATGACTGAGACTTTTGCTGGGTATAGTAGCCTGGGTGGTCATCTGTGTTCTCTTAGGGTCTGCATGATATCTGTTCAGGCCCTTCTGGCTTTCATAGTCTCTGATGAACAGTCAGGTATGATTCTGATTGGTTTGCCATCATATGTTACTTGGCCTTTTTCCTTTGCAGCTTTTAGTATTTTTTCTTCGTTCTGTATACTTACTGTTTATTATGTGGTGGGGGAATTTTCTTTTCTGGTCTAATTTATTGGATGTTCTGTAGGCTTCTTGTATTCTTATAGACCTCTCTTTTAAGTTGGGGACATTTTCTTCTATGATTTTGCTGAAAATATTTTCTGGCCTTTGGAGGAGGGAATCTTCTTTTTCCTCTATTCCTATTATTCTTAGGTTTTGCCTTTTCATGTTGTCTTGGATTTCTTGGAAAGTCTGTGTCAGGAATTTTTTAGATTTAACATTTTCTTTGATGGATACATCAATTTCTTCCATTGTGTCTTCCAGCTGAGATTCTTTCTTCCATCTCTTATAGTCTATTGGTTATGCTTACATCTGTAGTTCCTGTTTTCTTCCCTAAATTCTTTCTCTCCAGAATAACCTTCATTTGTGTTTTCTTTCATTTTTCCAATTTTATCTTCAGATCTTGAGTTGTTTTGTTGAATTACTTCACCTTTCTGACTTTATTTTTCTTCAATTCCTTCAGCTGTTTGTTTAAACAATCCTCTGTTTCTTTAATTTCTTTCACTGATTTAAGTATTTCTTCTGTAAAGGCCACAAATTGTTTGGCTGAAACTTCCTGTGTTTCTTTATGGATGGCCAAAATCTGTTTGTCTTTATCTTCTTCCATTTCTTTACAGATGGCGATAGACTGTTTGAATTTATCTTCCTCTAGTTTTTTTTCTTTTAATTTTATTTTTTTCTTATCAGTTACATTTTATTAACTTTGAATCCCAGCCGTGTCCCTATCCCTCATTCCCTCCCAATCCCACCCTCCCTCCCTCATCTCCACCGTGCCCCTTTCCAAGTCCACTGATAGGGGGACCTTTTCCCCATCCATCTGATCCTGTTTTTCAGGTATCTTCAGGATTGGCTATGAAGCCCTCCTCTGTGGCCTAACAGGACTGCTCCTCCCTTCGGGGGGTGGGGAGGTCAAAGAGCCAGTTATTGAGTTCCTATTAGAAATAGTCCTTGTTCCCCTCACTATGGGAAACCAATTGGTTACTGAGCTACCACAGGCTACATCTGAGCAGAGGTTCTAGGTTATATCTATTCATGGTCCTTGGTTGAATGTCAGTCTCAGAAAAGACCCTGTGCCCAGATATATTTGGTCCTTGTGGAGCTCCTATCCTTTCCCCATCATACTAACTCCCCTTCTTTCATATGATTCCCTGTACTCTGCCAAAGGTTTGGTCATGAGTCTTTGTATCTGCTTTGAAAACACTGCTAGTTAGAGTCTTTCAGATGTGCTCAGTAGAGTCCTGTCATACGTTCAACGCACATCCCATCTGTCTTTCTAAACGAGGATTGATCATCTTACCCCATGTCCACTCAATTGATTATCTTTTTTAGGTGTATAGATTTCATTATGTTTATCATATCTTATAGGTCTATATAAGTGAGTATATCCTATGTTTGTCTTTCTCCTTCTGGGATATTTCACTCAGAATGATCTTTTCTAGATCCCACCATTTTCCTACAAATTTCATGATTTCCTCCTTTTTGATTGCTGAGTAGTATTCCATTGTGTAAAAATACCATAATTTCTGTATCCATTCTTCTATTGATGAACATCTGGATTGTTTCCAGGTTCTGGCTATTACAAATAAAGCTGCTATAAACATGGTTGAGCAAGTATCCCTTTTGTGTACTTGAGTGAACTTTGGGTATATACCTATCAGTGGTATAGCTGGGTCTTGAGGAAGCACTATTCCTAATTGTCTTAGAAAGTGCCAGATAGCTTTCCAGAGTGGTTGTACCAGTTTAAATTCCCACCAGAAGTGGAGGAGGGTTCCCCTTTCTCCACAACCTCTCCAGCATGTGTTGTCGCTTGAGTTTTTCATCTTGGCCATTCTGATGGGTGTAAGGTGATATCTCAGGGTCGTTTTGATTTGCATTTCCCTGATGGCTAATGAGGATGAGCATTTCTTTAAGTGTTTTTCTGCGATTCGATATTCCTCTGTCAAGAATTCTCTGTTTAGCTCTGTTCCCCATTTTTTAAGTGGATTACTTGGTTTGCTGCTTTTCAGCTTCTTTTGTTCTTTGTATATACTGGATATTAGTCCTCTGTCAGATAAAGGGTTAGTGAAGATTCTTTCCCAATCTGTAGGCAGTCGTTTTGTTTTGATGATGGTATCCTTTGCTTTACAGAAACTTTTCAGTTTCATGAGGTCCCATTTATTGATTGTTGCTCTTAGAGCCTGTGCTGTTGGTGTTCTGTTCAGGAAGTTATCTCCTGTGCCAATGAGTTCTAGGCTGTTCCCCACTTTTTTTTCCAATTGATTTAGGGTATCTGGTTTTATGTTGAGGTCCTTGATCCACTTTGACTTTAGTTTTGTGCAGGGTGATAAATATGGATCTATTTTCATTTTCCTGCATGTGGGCATCCAGTTGGTCCAGCACCATTTGTTGAAGATGCTGTCTTTTTTCCATTGAATGGATTTGGCTTCTTTGTCAAATATCGAGTATTCATAGGTGTGTGGATTTATTTCTGGGTCTTCTATGCAGTTCCATTGATCCTCCTTTCTGTTTCTAGCAGCAAAACACTTTAAGCAATGACTTATAACATGTTTGGTGGCTTCCCCTGTTAAGGGAGTTGCCATGATAAATCCTGAAAAAGTGACAATTGTTACATGAACATATTTTAGTTTCCCAAATTTTGGGACATGAGTTACGTCCATTTGCCACAAATGATTGGGAGTCAAACCTCTAGGGTTGACACCATATGAGGTACATTAAAATGTTCAGGGCAAGAGGAACATGATCTTACAATTTGTCTAGCGGCTTCTCTGGTAATATTAAATTGTTTTCTTAAGCTCTTGCTATTTTGATGATGTAATGCATGAGAATTTTGAGCCAATTCTTGTTGAGTTAATCCAACCAAACGTGTGGCTAGATCTGCTAAATGATTTCCTAAAGTTAAAGGTCCAGGAAGTCCTGAATGAGCTCTAATATGCCCTATGTAACAAGGCTGCACACAGCTCCAAATACTTTGTTGAATCTCTCTAAATAGATCTTGTATTTGTTTATTAGCTGTATTAACATATGTTACAGTCTCTAGGACTTGTAAAGCTTTAGCTATATAGTGGCTATCAGTATACAAGTTGAAAGAGGTAGAAGCCAAATTTTTAAAGACTGCAGCAACAGTTCTTAATTCTACAACTTGAGCTGAGGCTGGCAATGTTTGCAAAACAAAAGTAATAACAGCTATTATTAAGACTCTGTAAGTGGCTAAACTTACAGCTGGAGTTGCCATCCTGGCTTTTATTATGTAAATAAGTTTGATCCAGAACTCAGAGATCTGCCTGTTTCTTTTTACCTTGTGTTGGGAAGAAAGGCATGTGCCTTCACCAACTTGTTTAGATATACATAGTTTTAAATCAGTACATTTTTAACTCAAAGCCTTTAAATGAAAATCAGCAAACAGAAAAGAAAATTTTAAGTTTGGGGTCAGTTGTGCCAATTTATGCTGTAACAAACAAAGCCCAGTTGATTATTTTAGTTGAAGTTTCAATAAATTGGTGGACCTTACCAGAAAGAACTGACAACTACCTTGCAGCCAAAGAGCTTTGAATTTTAGCCTTTATTAACCTAATTATTTGGATGAGTACTATTGTCTGTAACGTAGTACCCCAATCCTTGGCCTTTGGTATCAAGGCTGCTTGGCAAACACTGTTAGCATTTTCATAAGCCAATTGTTTCACTAACAACAATCCAGACTTTTCATCACTTATAAGTCTGTTTGCTGCTTGCATTAATCTTGCCACAAAATCTTGAAATAACTCATCAGGTCCCTGACAGATTTTAGACAATTCCTCCACCTGTCTACCTGCTTGTGGAAGCTTATTCCAGGCCCTCCGGGCAGCAGTATTGACCTGAGCATAAACGGCCACATCAAAATCCAATTGTTGTCCTATTTCCCTGTAAATTCCTTCTCCAGCAAGCATGTCATAAGTTATAGGAATTTGCTGAGCTCGATTAAGCTCAGCTGTAGCTTGACAATGCTCTGCAAAATCTGACTTCCATAATAAATTATCTCCTCCTGATAAGCATGCTCTTGCTAACTGTTTCCAGTCCCCTGGGCAGAGAGCCTCAGTAGACCTGGATTCCAGCAGAGCCAGGGTGAAAGGCGCTGTAGGTCCAAATTGGGAGTATGCAGATTTTAATTCTCTTATCTGTTTAAAAGGTATAGGAGCATGGACTCTCACCATATTACCGTGTCCATCGGGTTGCTCCAAAACTGGAAAACTATAAACTCAGATACGTCTTCTCCATTCTGCCTGGCTTCTTGTAAAGAAGCTTGTAAAGCAGATACAGATGTTCGTACAGTGGACAAAGGGAAAGGTCCCCTTGCCTTCTGGGCCATTGAAACTGTAGTATTCCCAGAAGGAGGTTCTAAGCCTTCCACCAAAGATGGAGTTGGAGTACGAGATTGAGCCTCATTTTCCCTAGTAGTTAATGCTCCAATTTTTCTGTTTATTTCCTCCAAGCCATACTCCAGTCTTTTAATTTCTTTTTGCTAAGGCTTACACTTTTTAACATGCATAGCCTGAATTGGAGGGTATCTCTCAGAATAGTGCTGATCTGGTTCTTCCTCCAGCTCTGCAACCTCATTAGGTTGCAAGTCTTCCTCAAAGTCTCCTTCTGGCAAGAAATTATTGTCATCAGAATGGCAATACAACTCCTCTGGAAGAGCTGATGGTATAATAACATTTTCTCTTGAAGCCTGCCATCTTTCTAACCTCCTTCTCTCTGAGCCTGAAAGTTTAGCTTTCTCAGTTTCCTGTTGCTTATACAGACTACCTTTAATTAAGTTCCATAAAGAAAACATTAGGCTAATGCCTGTCCCATTTTTATTCTGGGATTTACTCACCGCACCCCTTCTATTTAATGTGAGCTCGCGAACCAAACACTGTGGTGTCCTTCACAGGTTCCCTGTATCCCAAGTCCCACATCCGGGCGCCAATCTGCCGGGGCCAGCTGGGCAGAGTCGAACGGTTCTTGAGTTGGGAGTGAGGATTAAAATTAATAAAATAAACACACAGCACACAGGAAACTTTTTAAAGGTCCAGACTCGACTGCCATAGCAAAAGGCAGACTGCTGCATAAGCAGCAAGTCTCAAGTGCTGCCTCATCCTCTGCCTCCAGCCTTCTGACCACTTTATTTTTTGAGGAGTTACTTTAGCCAGTAAAACATCTCAGAACAATAGGTTAATTTGCACAAGGAGCCTGAGGGAGAGGTGTAACCCTCATAAGCTATCCCACCTGTTGTCACAAAGAAAAGGAGATGGACTTGCAAGTTCTCCTCTGCCATTAGTAAAAGGCCTCCAAAAAGCCATCTCTCCACCGAGATTAAAATATCAAAGCAGGCCGCTGAGTCATGGCTCCCGACACAATCATAACTGAAAAGCACAACCAATCATAAGGCAGAATTCTGGAGAACACTCACACATATCTACAAAACAATTCCCAGATCTAAGGCTCAGAGGTAATGCAGCACAGCTGATGAAAAAAGTATATAAGGCAGAGGATCAGAGTAAGTTCTTGTAGTGTGTCTCCTAATAATACCAGAAGCCACAGCCATAAGACTTACCAATATAACAAATAAAGAAAAAAAAAAGATTTACCGATATACCTGCATAAACATGGACTGAAAGTTAAAAAATATAAGACATGTGAACATGCTCCAGAAAGAAACCACTGGCCTCAATCGTATGAAAAAATTTACAGGGAACTGAGAAAGGCTGAGAGTGGGATGAATATTCTTCCCAGGAAAGAGGATACACTCAGTTATCCAACACCAAACAATCAGCCCTGAAAACATCCATGGAAGTCACATTATTAAACTGAGCAACTAATATTAAGAATATAATACCAATTAACAAAAAAATGAATTTAAGAGAGAAGCAGGAGAGGTATGTGGGAACATTTGGAGGGAAGAAAAGAGAAGGCACAAAATGGTATAATTATATTATAACCTGAAAAATGAAATAAATATTGCCTCTTTAGCTCATGATTTTAAAATGAATTGCTATTGAGTAGTATAAAAATTTTGCAGGTGAAGATATGGAACTAGAAAAAAAAATCATGTTACATGAGGTAATCCAAACACAGAAAGACAAACTTCACATATTCTCTCCTCTAAGGTTCCTAGCTCTAAACTGAGTATGTATGTACTCAGATGTGAGTCCATATCTGGCAGTAATTGCAATAACAAGGAGTGAAAAGGGGAGCATTTCCGAGATGAGAATGGAATTGTTGTGGGAGCAGTAGGAAGTAGAAGGGTTTTAGTGATTTGAAAGAGGAAATGGGAAAAACATGGGGGGGGAATAATAATCAGGAGGTGAGACTGAGAGAAGTACAAAAGAGAGGAAGGTAAAATAACAGTAAGGATGTCTGAAAAAGTAACACAAAATCAAACTAGTAACAATCTACCTAAGATATGTATAATCCATGTAAGTTGTATAAAATGAAAATTTAGTTTAAATGAAACTTTGCCCCTGTGATGACAATGGTCCCTCCATCTAACAAGAACTCCAACACCAGGAATGAGAAGTCCACTTTTGAGTTATTGGTAAGGGTTTTCTAAGAGAATCCTCAAAAATTATATGCTATTACCTATCTGACCTGAAAACTACAGTCCATTTCCATCCCGAAAAGATGCTGTTTGTTCGGTCTGAAATACCTGAAAATAACAGAATACAGAATGATTCTGGAACTAGGAAAACGAAGAGGTGCCCTGCTACCTCTTGAACTTTGAATTCCCACCAACTGTCAAGTTCTTGGAATATTATAACCTTAAAGTTTTCCTCATGTGCCTCATTTTTCAACATTACATACGACATTGAAAACATGGCATGTATGCTTGTGGGTCCTCGCGTTCCACTTAACATTCTCCACAGTCCTGGTCCAATCGCCCCTGTCTTAGTAGCCTTCCAGGTCCTGGATCTATCTTCTGCATTTCGGCCCCACATCTAGCCACTCACGTTGTATTATAGGTGTCTCTTAGAGAAAAAAATATCTGTTTTATCTTGTATGACTGTGAACATCCTTACGACAGAGCACTGAACTTGTGATGAAATGTCCCAGACATGGAGGTGAACGGTGGACCTGCAGAATTCCTATAGAAGAGCACTCCTTAGCCAGGGAACTACAAATAATCCTAGAGTGCATTGTGCTTGCTGCAAGCCTCTGTGAGAACTACAAACATGGCGGGCCTCGGGGCAAGATCTTCTGGGATTGTTTGTAGTCACATATGCAGGTCTCATCCTGTGTTCTGGTCGCAGACACGGAAATACAATTTGCAGAATGCTGTGCGCACTGCTTACACCCTCCCACAGCACCCTCTGTATCCTTGCTTTGCCAGGACCCAGAAGTGTCCCCCACAAGTCCTTTCCCGTCGCCACAGTGCACACAGCATTTTCCCATGTTCCCGGGGTTCTGTAAATGTCCCTGCCTTGCGCTCCTCACCATCTTCAGTATTACAAGCCTTTTGGTGCCAATTCGTGACGTCATCGCCACGCCCGCCCCCAGTATCGAAAGTAAACGTGATGGGCTGCTAGATGCTGCTTGTGTGCAGTGCAAATGTGCAGTTAGAATTCTCCTGATTAGACACAGACTAGCCGGTCCCTGGTCCTTGGAGAAGGAATCCTGGGGTACCTACCCACTTTTATTAGTCATTTCGACTCTCCCAGTCAAAGCAGAGCTGTCCTAAGAAAGAAGAAATGCACTCACACAGAAAATAATAATAATAATAATAATTTTTTTTAAGCTGGAGGCTGGAGAGATGTCTTAGAGGTTAACAGCACTGGCTGCTCTTCCAAAGGTCCTGAGTTCAATTCCCAGGAACCCCATTGTGGCTCACGACTCTCTATAATAAGATCTGCTGCCCTCTTCTGGTGCACGGGCAGAATGCTGTTGAAGGGAGGGAGGAAGGGAGGGACAGACGGACGGAAGGATCTAAAAAAAGAAAAAGAAAAAGGTGGACTCAGTGGCTCACGCCTGTCATCCAAACTGACAGGGCTCAGTGACACAGAATCCATATCTCTTCCCAAGGTGCCAGGTTCCATCCCCAGTGACCACACGGTGGCGCTCAACCCATCTCTCAAGGGATCCTTGCCCTCTGGTGGCATACACGTGTCACTTACTAACTAGCTTTATAGAGGTGATGTGCTTAATTTAATATTATGTATTTATTTCAATTGAATAAGAACACACAAAGGAGTGTCTTGAGAGCCGGCCTCCTCCCGGAGTCCTGTGGGGTCAGAATGCGGGAAGATTCTGTGCTAGATCAAAGCAGGGCCTGGGGCCACCCAACCTGTGTCCATCCTCTCATGCTCTCCTCAACCTGATAGTAAGATTCTGTTGCTGAGGACAACACCTCTGCAAGTCATTAGCTACAGAGAATGCCAGCTGGTGCCTACCTAGAACCTTCACCCCATATGGACTACTGTTCATGATACTGGAACATAAGCTGCATTCCACTGGAAGAGAAAAGTACACACCAACCCAGCCTACGCCCTTCACTCTCCAATGGTAACCTGTCTAAATTTTTGCTGGTGGCCTTGTGGCACAAACGTCATGGAAGTGACCAACTAATATCTGCTTGGGTTTCAGGAGGCCTACTCCATGAGAAGAAACCTTGATCCAACACTGCTTGGGTGGCCAGGAGCCTGACTCTTCACAGGCCATGGATTTAAAGAGAAATCTAAATGCTACAGTTGTGCTAAAGGAGCACAGCCATACTCACAGATTGGTGCCTTGCTCGACCGCAATCAGAAACTGACCCACAAGCTAGCTTTTCTATCATTTTACCCTGTTGGGGCTATTTCACCAGGCTACAGGGGAAGAGGATGCGCTCAGTCCGGATGTGACCATGATATGCTGGTGTGGGTGGGTGGGTATGGGGAAGAGTGATCTCATTCTCTGAGGAGCCAGGTGAGTGGTGACAGGGGAAACAGGGAGGGTAGGCCTGGAAGGAGAAGAGAAAGGGGTCTATGACAGGGATGTAAAATGAATAAATAAAAATAAAATATAAGGGAGCTGGAGAGATGGCACAGAGCTTAAGAGCACCAGCTGTTCTTCCAAAGGTATTGGGTTCGATTCCCAGCACCCACATGGCAGCCCATATTCATCTATAGTGAGACCTGGCGACCTCCTCTGGACAAATAGACTGTACAAATAATAAACAAATATTCCATAATAAAAAGAACTATACCATGAATCATAAAGTTTCCCTCCCTCCAAAAAGAACACTCACTACCTCTTTAAATAATAATAATAAATGAAAAACTTAGTTTTCTCCAAAGCAGTTTCATTGGAGCAACAAACCAGACTAACATGTAGGTCCCATGAGCAACAACAGATGGCAACAGAAAAACTCAGGGATATATACGTACATACATACTGTTCCTTTGTGTACATTATGGCTTCTGGTTTCATGCTTTTATGGTATTTCCATGTGAATGAACATCTGTATCTCTACCCACATGTATCCTTCATATTTTTTCTTTGCTCTTCTTCTTAATAATAGTCACATTAATCATTTTAATGATTTCTGGAAAACTGGAGCCTAACAATTTCCTTTTTATGAAATACAAAATGTGTGTCTGTGAGATAAAGCCACTTCCCCAAACAAGTAATCTGCTCCACCTTTTAGGGTCCTCTGGTCATCATTTGGCCAGCTTTGTGGGTCTCTGTTATCTCTGCTGCATTTGGCACAGCTTTGTGGGTATCTGTTATCTCTGTTGTGGGTTCCGGTAATTTTGTGGATTACTAAGCCTTGCCCCATTGATGAGGGCAATCCCAGAATTCTAAGACATCTCTTGATCATCTGCTGTTGCTGCTGCTTCCTCTGCAGTGATGTGGCAACACTGGTATGTCCAGAGCCTAATAACGATTTCTGTTGGGCCATCTTTACCCCTTATTGGCCATTCCTTGACAGCCTCTTTGGTGGACCTAGTGTACTAGGACTGATGAATACCTGTACAGTTGTGATAACTGTAACACAAGCTTCTACCAGGCTGAGTGTTAAGAATTTCACCTGATGGCACTGGAAGACCATAACTGAGTTTTCTATGCTCTGCCATAACCCACTTTTCTAAGGTCAAACTGAAGAGCACTTATGGCTGTTCTGAAAGTATAAGTCCTTCATGGGACTGCCTCTGTTTTGCCCAGTTTGTGAGACCACAAAAGACCACCAGGAGTCGAGCCATTGCAGAACACATGAAGTTCTTTTTATTACAAGCTATAGCTTGAGCCCACACCCTCACTGACTCAGCAGTTGAGAGTAGAGTACCTCATGCTCAGGGTAGGCAGACTTGACTCCTTTCTTTTAGTGAGTGCCAACTCTCCTGTCAAAACATGGCTGGTCTCAGGAAAGCAGACACATATTCAGAGGTTATAAATCATTTTTAAAGATTATAACAAAAAGCCAGGTGTGGCATCACACGCCTGTGACCATCAGTGGAGCAAGCAGAGGCAGGTATCAGTTCCAAGGCATCTGAGTTTGTAAAGCAAGTCCAGGAAATGCAAGGTCACACAGATAAACCCTGTCTCCAAAAACAAGGGCTTGCACCCCCTTGACAGCTCTTCATACTCACATGTCTGGACATGTCCTAAGTTACATAGTAAGACTTCAACCGGGCTATTAGAATATCCTACCAAGTATGATGGTACAGACCTTTATTCCCAGCACTGGAGAGGCAAAAACAGGAGGATCTCTGTGAGTTTGAGGCCAGCCTGGCCTACAGAGCAAGTCCAAGACAGCCAGGGCTACACAGAGAAACCTGTCTAAAAATTCCAAAATAATAATAACAACAACAACAATAATAATAATAATAATAAACCAAACATCAGAGCTATGCCTGCTGGCACTTTGCAGGGTGCCTTTCATAAGAAAGGAACACAGTAGAGTTTATAGAAAAATGGCAGATGGAAGAAAGATTTAAATATTTATTTTATTTCAATTTTTAAATCTTCATTACAAGAAATTCTAAATGGGTTGAAAACTAAAGAAGCAAAAAATGGCAGGAGAAACTACAGAAGACCCATGAGGCAAGGACTAGGGGGAGACACAGGGTTCTATTTTTATTTTGTATAGAGAACATGTGAGAACCTTCTACTGAAGATGAATTGTGTGAAACACTTGAGGAAATATTCTGCACGTCAAGGTCATATCATCACGGTGCTTCTCAGTTGCACATTGCTTCAAAATGTGCTTTTCTACTTGTGATTGCACATTTACTTTTTAAAAGACACATATGTGTTTTTTTATTTTTTATTTTGTATGTGTGTATGTGTCCATGGATGATAGAAGAGGATAGTGGATCCCTTAAAGTTGGAATTATAGTTGATTAGGGGTTGCCTGACATCGATACTTTTTAATATCTTATTAAATGTGTGAGATACATTAAACATACCAAGTTTGGAATTCTTTATTTTTTAAGTTTGGAATTCTTAAAAGGTGATAATACCCACAAACAGATAAATGTACCATCTGCTTCAGTGTTCTCACTTTAGCAGCCCAAGCCTAGAACGCCAGCATTCAGAAGGCTGAGACAGGAGGATCACAAGTTCAAGGCTGGCCTTCCCTCCTCTCCATGAAAAGGTGCAATTTACTCATTCATCCAGTTAGATCAGCTAAGGCAGCATATAGCCTCCTACTGGTTGTGAGCAAGAAACATCATCCTGAAAACACAATGATAAATCTAATTCACCATATGGTGACATAAGCCGTTGTGATGAACACAACAGTATTTATTCAAACTTATGTGTGACCATAGTAAAGACTCATTAAGACATTTGTTAAGCATCTTTTAATTTTCTTCCTTGAAAAACAATGCCTCCTTCTACATATTTTCATAACACATTCACTTATGTTTTAGAAAATTTAAGCAACATGAAGTGAAGAAAAGTGGGACCAGGGCTAAAGAGGTAGCTCCGATGTTAAGAGCATTGGCTGCTCTTGTAAAGGTCCTGAGTTCAATTCCCAGCAACCACATAGTGGCTCACAACCATCTACAGTGAGATCTTGTGACCTCATATAGCTTGCAGCGGTACATGCAGGCAGAATACTGTATAATAAATAAATCAGAAAAAAGGAAGGAAGGAAAGAAGGAAGGGAGGGAGAAAGAAAGAAAGAAAGTAAGAAAGAAAGAAAGAAAGAAAGAAAGAAAGAAAGAAAGATGAACAATATAATACCATAAATTCCTCCTTAAAAATGTTCTTGGATGAGGCTGGAGATGTGTCTCAGAGGGTAAGAGCACTATTCACTATTCTTCAAAGGTCATGAGTTCAATTCCCCGCAACCACATGGTGGCTCACAACCATCTATACTGAGATCTAGTGTGCAGGCAGAATGTTATATAAATAGTAAATAAATCTTTAAAAAGTTTTGGAAACATGATCCTCCTGCCTCTGCCTCCTGAGTGCTTACCTGGCAGGTGTGTTCCCCACACCTAGCCTTACCAGGCTACAGAGGAATGCAATGTAGCTATTCCTGATGTGTCCTTATAGACTAGTATCAGTGGGAAGGGGAGGTGGACCTCCCTTATCAGTAGACTGAGGGAGGGGTACTGGCAGGGGAGAGGGAGGAAGAGTGAGATTTGGAGGGGAGGAGGGAGGGATCTAAAGACAGGATACCAAGTAAATAAACTGTAATTAATAAAAAATAAAAATAAATTTAAAAATTCAAAAAAAGATGTAGCCTTGTAAGAGAAATGCTAATTAAGAGACATAAAGAGGGGGAGACAAATAAATAGATCAACTGTGCTTAGCCCACCTCAGAGAAATTTTATGAACAGTTCCTAACTATAAAGGCAATGGGCAAGCTGGATGTATTCTATCATGCCTTTAATTCCAACTACCCTCAGGAGGCAGAGGCAGGTATATCTCATAGAGCTAGACAGTAGCCTGGTCTATGCAATGAATTACAGAATAGTCAGGGGCACATAATACTCTGCAAAAATTAATCAAACAAACAATAGATAGAAAGAACAGACAGATCTTTGCTCAAGTTTCTTCAAAGAGCTATTCATTCCTTCTAGTTATGTACACATCTTCTAGAAACCTGAAGTGCCTCACTTTCAATTGTAACATTGATATGATCTTCCTAAAATAAAATCTATGTTTAAACAGTTACAAAAACAGATGAAAGCATCAGCAATATAAATGTTGGTCAAAAATAGGCAACATAAGGCATGAGAGTTGGCTCAGCAGTGAAGAGGTTTCACTGGTCTTGCAAATAATTAGTCCTGATTGCCAGTACCTACATAAATGTGGGAATCAGGAACCATGGAGAACTGGAGTGAGTGGCAAAAGAGCCCACGCAGAATCCTGAGAGTCAAACTCCAGAGACAAGACTAAAAAGGGTGATCTAACTTCATTATTCATTATAACAGCCTTTAAATGACTGAAAGCCCAATCAGAACATCCCATGCTAGCCTCAAGTACCAGGAACAATTAATTTGTTTGATACAACTATAAGGAAATGTGGTAGTTGAGTGGGGAGGCAAGGTCACCTTAGGTGATTCATAAAGAAGGAGGAAGCAGTCATCACCCTTGGCTACCATCCATTTTGACACTTCACTAGTGTGCTAACAGTCGCTAGTAGATTAACACTGTGTGCAGTGGATCAGGACCATTCAAGGAGCTGTAGGAGTCACTGAAGCTTTACTTGTCATTCCCTATGGAGCTCTGAAAGGCTAACCTTGACATACATAGCAACACACACCTATTCATTACTCTAAGTTCAGGAGTTCTGAGGCCATATTCTGAGTGCTATGAGGACCAAACACACATGTGGTACTTATAGAAAAATAATAGTATTCATTCAAAAAAATGTTTAAGACATGCACTGAAAAGGAAAAAAAATCACACAGTTGAAATAATATGACTCAGAAGGTTCAAGTAGTATTAATACCATGATGAAGATCAATACAAGAGTATATGCTTGACATGTACAAAACGTACATTCCAGGCCTATCACGTAATAATAATAAAAAAACAAAAATGCCTGGTGTGTAATCTACAAATTCCATAAGATTAACTCTAAATGGATCTTACACCTGAATGTTAAATGCTAAGAGCAGAACTTGTTGAAGATTTTAGAGAAGTTAATGCTCTCTGGATTTGGCATCTTAACAAAGATGCATCTACACACAAGCCCCTGCCCCAAATATTTTGCCCAAATGTAGCCTCAAAGTGAAGTTATTCAGAGGCCACCCTGGGTCAAAGAAATGACTAGGACCACAGGAGACCTAAGATGTGGCTGCACATGGCCTCTGCTTACCACCCAGTTTCAGTAAGAATCCACCACACGAGCTCCTGGAGCTCAGCTTCTTGCTCCTCCCCATTGTGGGCAGTGAACGTAAGCTCAGCCTGTTGCAACTTCAGATCTTGCCAGATCTCCCCTCACAGCACCCTGTGGTGATCAGAGGTGCTGCAACAAGCTCAGAAAAGGCAGAACCTGCAGCTTGGGGCCTGGAAGAACACACCTACACTTATGCCTGCAGGCCCTAAATGCACAGTGTGTCTTGAGTGACATGAGCCCCTCAGGGTTAGTGTGTGGTGAAGGAGAAAAGCATAACACTATCAATCCTAGGCTTCCAGTTCAGGGCCATGCCTTTTCCAGATGTGAACACATTTTCATTTCAGTAGCCCTTGTGCCTGCCCTCCCATAGTTTACTCATCTGTCTACTCATCCAGCCAGGCAGGAACCACCACTCCTGCCAGCTGTGTTTAGCAGCCTGCTCCTCCCATTTGTGGTAAATGACCCTCCAGTCACCATTTTCAGACTTCAGAACTTGCTCTAGCTTCCCTCACAAATCCATCAGCAGCTCTTACATCTCATCACACATGGACATTCCGCTCAGAAACAGAGCAGAACCTAGAGCAGGGCACCAAGAAGGACCTGCCTTCTCTTCTGCCTACACACCCTGATAGGCCAGTGAGTCATGAATGACATGAGTCCTTCTCTTAGGGAAATAGTGTGCTGAGGGACACAGCATAATACTACCCGACCCAGGATTCCAGATGAGTGTTGGTCCATTTCCAAACCTGCAGAGATTTTCATTTCAGTAGCACTTGTGTCTGTCTTCCATATGTCTTCTCAACTATTCCCAAGCAGGAACCACCACTCCATCTAGCTCTGATCAGCAGCCTGCTCATCCCATTTATGGGTAGTTACCCACCACATACCATGTCCGGAATTCAGAACTTGCTTGAGGTTCCCTCAGTATACCTGGTAGCAGTGTTCAGAACACCTCACATGGAACCATTCGAGCCTGATCAGCTACAAAGCTCTAGCATGACTTCCAAAAGAAACTGGCTTTTAGCATGACAGGCAATTCTCACCAATGGACCCGTCCTCCAGATAAAACCCATATTTTTGGCCTGGGAAACTGTCCTGGGACTTGTGAGCCTAGGAACAAGACAGATCTGAGGAGAGACGGTATCCCAATGAAAAGGCATCCTGAGATATGGAAGCCCAGAAACCACACAGCTCTGAGGTGGGACAATGTCCCTATGGAATGGAATTTTGAGAGAGGAGGGCCAAAGAACCACACAACTCTGAGAGGAGGCCTCTTCAGCAGAGGTTTTGCAGCTCCCATGGGAGGATATCCCCAGTTGAATTTAGAAAGGATATCAGGAGCCTTGGCCCTACTCCTACTTCACCTCTCCATTGCTGTGCTTCTTGGCTCCTTCGAAGGTGAGTCAGACCTTGCAGTAAATCTCATAAAAGAGGTTTATATTGGATGATCCATCCAGTGGAGGAAGAAATCCAGGAGTGGCTGCCTCTACTCCCTGGAGAAGGCAGCAGAGAATTGAGCAGACACAGCTTTTTAATGTGATTGTTATGGGGTAGAGCTTTCTAGGGCAGAGATTTTCAGAGTGAGGATTGGGAGCATTTCAAATTCTGTGGTTAGGGATGTTCAGGATTTCCTGGTTTTCCTATTCAGAGATTGGTCTGAACTCCAACTCATGGATAATGTGGGGACAGGGGAGGTGTATCTCAGGAATTGGTGGGTTTTCCTGCTCAGATATTGGTGAACTGTTGTTTAGGGTTTTCACCTAAACTTAGCACAAAATAGGGGGTGGGTCCTACATAGTGGCTCAAGATGGCCTTAGTGACAGTTACAGAGGCAGAAAATGCCATTGTAACAGTTACAGCAGTGTGTGTGTGAGGAACCTATTGACTTTTGCCTCAAGGAGTTTACACAAACTTCATTTCTAAGCTAAGCAAAACAATTTTCCTCAAATAAACTGTGAATTTATCCTGAAGGGGCAGAGACCTGATCAAGTTCACAATGCCAGACAAACTAAAGCTCCCTGCATCAGGGGAATGGCTAGTTTATACATTGTTGCCACAGAGATGCTGGAGGTGCTGGAGCTCACAAACTACCTCCATATAGATAAATCAGTAAGCAGCAGACCCATCTGAGGCTGCTGTCTCCTCCTTTTATGGCTATGTACATTATTTCATATCAGTTTTCAGAGTTACACACTTAACGTAGTTTGCTAAATACATGATTATGTAGAATAATATCTTTTACCCATTTGTATTACTGTAAACAACACCACTAAAATAATGTCTTAAAAAGATAAGAATTTGCAGCCTAAATCCAATACAATCCAAAGAAAATGTCTAGAAATATATAAGAGGAAAGATGATTCCAAAGCAATGAACCTCAGAATTTTCAAGAGGACTATGAAGAAATTGTACACACATTGGGACAATATGACTTCTGTACTCAATACAAAGCTACAACCATCATGAATGTGTATAGTATTTCTGAAAGAATGAGTGGGTGACAAGAAAAAGCCCAAAATATGAGCCTAAAAATATATTTAAGTTTTAATCCAAAGACCTAAGGAAGGTCTACCAAGAAAAGTGTGAATTTGACCAAAGTTACATTCATTCCATATGTAAAACAAAATAATGCAGAGTTTACAACTCCTACAAAAACAACTCAAAGTGACCCCTGAAGTGATGTATTTCTAACCCTTCACCTACTACTGATCTCTCTTCCAAACTGATGTCTGTCTTGTCCATGTGACAGAACTATGCTTTTCTCCTGAAGAAAACAGCAACTTTATGGCACACCAGGCTTTATTGTTGGCAGTGATTCTGTAATGGTCCATTAAGCAGCTTGGTAGATACCTCTTCTTTTACATGGAGAGTGGCCAATGGTTGGTATAAATCAGGAATGTCTCCTCGGTTATATTTGGAGACAAATTTGTTGACAATCCTCTGAGGAAACATGTTTCCTAGCATCCTAATCTTTAACAGTCCTGGTTGGCATGCTATTTATCTGTGGGGTGTTTTAAAACAGCCCTTAGCTGTCACTGGTGTGACTTCCTGTCTTCTAAGCACTGGCAAATCCTTTACATCAACAATTCTATCTGTTTACATCACAGCTTTCTAATGAAGTGCTACTCATCACATATGTTATTTACAACGTCAACAACATTAACTCTAAGTGAATCTTACACCTACATGTTAAATGCCAAGGGCAGAACATTTAAAAGATACTAAAGAAACAAGGCCTCTCTGAGTTTGCATCCTGACAAAGACATTTTTATGTTCAACCCCCTGTTGCAAATGCTTTGTGAACATGCAGCCCCATTGTGTGTAAAGTGGCAGCCTCCAGAGCCCAGACTTCTCCAAGCAACTCTTATATTTCACTTCCCCATTTTGCTAGCAAAGTTAAAACAACTTCACATTCCGAAGTTTGAAGAGCAGTCTACCACCTTGCTCTTTGAAACATTTTCCTAAGTATCTGTTAACTGGTTAAACTTCCTGTTACCTTAACTGACGTGCCTAAATTATAAAAATTCATCATCTACAAAGCCCTCACTATGGACAAAAGATCACTTCTTTGTTCCCTTATCACCTTGAACTCTGGACCAAATGTCTAGCTGGATAAATTAAAGACTTTGGATTCCAGACCTAAAGTCTTGGAAAATAGTTAAAGGCCTTGAGCCCAGGTGTCCTGGATCAGCACAGCCTCCAACAGAGGACACTAGTTCTAGTCTTCCCCCATACCCCACTGCACCTCATGGAAGCAGTGGCTCCTGAGGCACCCAATGGCAGGGATCGAAACTGCATATGGTGAGCAAAACTTTCAGAATCCTGGGGATGGGGAGGGAGTGAGGGATCTCCCGGTGCCCTGGTACCCAGGTCTCTGGGTCCCAGTTTCCCAGATCTACTCCGGGCCTGGCCATTTAGGAATTTCCCTACCCAGGGCTGTTTCAGCCTCTGAGGCAGAAGGATTGGAAAGGGCAGCTTGTTCTTAAGCAGCTGCAGCTGCACCTACACTCCTGTTGGTGTTTCCGTGCCTGGAACTTAGATAGATATTATACAGAAACTTATTACGTACACGCTGAGAAACCAGGAGTGCTGCTGTGTGTGAGTGTGTAAAAATCTGCTTGTCCCCGGACTCCCAACATATTCAATGGCCTGAGGCCTGGGGCGAGGTCCTTGGCCCAGGCGGGCCCCTGCCCCCTGCCCTATAGGTGTCTCTTTCTTGGCTCCTTCTTCTTGGCTTGCCTCGCCCAGCCAGGACTCCCTCCAATCTCCAGGGCAAAGGATGGCCCCGCCCACACCCCGCCACAGCCTTGGACCCCTTAGAGCATCTGGATGCCAGCCTACAGATGGCTCCGCTCACAGTGGGCGTGGCCGCCGTGGCCTCCCCTTCCCACCCCTGCATTTCCCCCAGTCCTGCAATCTCAGGCCTCCTTTCCAGGAACCTAGAATCCAAGCAAGCACCAGGGTCGGTCTTTACTTCTCGTCATTATTTTTCGTGGATTTGTGTCTCTGAGATGGGATCTCTCTGTGTAGCCCCACCTGTCCCAGTGTTGGGCCAGATTCTCAAGACCCTATCCTCACTTTTTCTTCCCCCCTTACCGCCCAGAAAACCACCGGGAGTCGAGTCCTTGGCGAAACCCAGGAGGACGTTTATATGGAGAGTGGTCACTGGGGTTCACCTACCCTCCCTCCTGGAGTCTGGTCCCTCCCAGCTCCCAGAGGGGGTGAGTGGGGATATTCCCGCCTGGTCGAAGGTCTGTTGGTGGAAACAAGAAAGCAGATGATTTTGAGTTCTGAACTGACTGGCTGTGGAAAGGAAGCCCACCCCACCCCTTGAACCCTGAATGGTTTGGCTTCCTTTCTTTGACTGTACTAGGGTTAGACGGAGGCCATCCATTGCCTGCAGCGAGCTAGACTACAGAATTCCTTGCCCAGGGATTCCCTGGGTCCCCAGGTCCCCTTTCCCCTATCTTCTCTGGCCTTGGCTCTTTAGGGATTTATGTACCCAGGTCTGTTTCAGCATCCGCGGCTGAGAGAATGGAAATGACATTTTGGCAGCCCTTGGCTCCCAGTCCTCCTACAGTGGCAGGTCAAAGTTCAGGCTGGGCCCAGAGGCCCAGAGGCCCTAGTCACCATCACCAGGGCACACCCACCAGAGCACATGCAAGTCTGCTCCCTTTGTCCCCCACCCCCCACCTGCGGGAGGGACACTCCTGCTCAGAGGTTGTGGCAGGAGCCTTGGAACGCTGATGTGAGGGAAATGGCAATGGAAAGCTCCATCCATTTTTCCTACCCCTTCTACCCACCCCTCCTTACTACCCATTCCCTCTCCCCATCCCACTCCTCTTTCTTATCCCTTCTCTCCACCCCTCCACCATAACCCTCCTCCCCACCCACTCCTTCTCCCCACCCCACTCCCCAACCCTGCAACCCCAGGGATCAAGAATCCAAGCAAACACAGGGCTCTAACATTACTTCTTTGTTATTGTTTTTATTTTTTTTCTGAGTCAGGCTCTCTCTCCACTTAGCCCTGGTTGTCCTGGACTTGCTCTGTAGAACAGGCCGGTCTCCAACTCACAGAGATCCTCCTGCCTCTGCCACCCAGAGCGCTGGAGTCATAGACATGCCACATTCAGCCCTGGTGCCCTAGTCTCTACTTTGAAGAAGTTGATTTCTATCAGGCAGGGTTGTACTCTTCCTCTCCTTTCTCCTGTGTGCCTGTCATCTGCCACACCTCCAACCCGCTCTCCTTCCTCCCAGGGCAAGAAAAAAGCCCTCCCTGCCTCCCTCCCTCCTTCTGTGATGGACTCAACTGGACCCAGGCAGCCTAGCACAGGCAGATGGGAGCTGAAGGTGCCGCTTGGGGAACGGACTTCACACCTCCTCCTGATCCATCACCTGTGATCTGTCACCTGTGAAGAAGAAGACCAGTACTAGGGATATAAGTAAATTTGGGGATGCTGAGGATGTAGCTCAATGGTAGAAAGCATGCTAAGAATGTATGAGAGAGAAGATTTCATCCTCAATGCTGCAAAAAAAGCGCCTTATTTTGTTTTGCTTTTCCTTTTCAAACAGGACCTCATTTAGGTGAGGAGGATATTCTTAAAGTTCTTTCTCCATTTGTGTACCTCCTAAGTACTTTGATTACAAGTAATGCTATCATGTCAAATTTTATGTGGTGTTGGACTTCAACCCACTAGGAAAGCACTGTACTAACTGAGCCACAACACCAGACAATTTTTTTTCTGTGACTTCACTGAAAAAAATCTCATTGCATTTTCTAAAATTACTCTTTAATTATTAATAGTCTTGGCACCCTTCCACCTATGGGACAGATTGTTTACTCTGCTACAGGTTAAATAATGGGCTGTGCAGCTATCCACCTTGATTCCAGGAGGAAGAGAAGTGTGCCTGCTGGAAGAGAGAGGGTAAGCTAGGGAAAGACAGGCACAAATGATGATGAAGCACAAATCTCTGCAGATCTGGGAAAGGTCTGCCCCTGAAAAGGAAGCCTGGTATGGGAATCACTAAGACTTTTTCCTTCGGCATATGCTAACCCTAAGGGAGGTGCTCATGTCACTCGAGACTCGCTGGCCAATCAGAACCCTGAAGCTGTCCCTCGAGTGAGAGGAAGAGGCGAGTTCTTCCGGGTACCGTGCTGCATTGTCGCTCTGTAGCTGAGCAGGCTTGAATGGTCGGTGTGCTGTGGTCTGAGTGCAGCTGCCGTGTGTTGTGAGGGGATTTCAGGCGAGTTTCAAAAGTCGCAACATGGTGAGTGTGTGTCCTCTGCCCCAACCTGGTGGAACAGAAGGCTGAACCGCAAGACCTGGATTTCGGTTCCTTCCGGGGCCTGGTAGGAACCAGCAGCCAGAAGCAGGCAGAGAGAGATCCCTTGCCCTAGCCGTGAACGTAGCAGGGGCATCTGAATATCTGAACTGTATTGGGATTGGGTTGGGAGCTGAGAAAACTTACTACCGGAACAGAAGGTTAAAATGAAAGTTTTATTTTCTGAGCTCAGGGAAGCGGCCAGTTCAGGATCAGAACGGTGCCCCAGGGTGAGCTTTATTGTATATTTAAACGGTTAAATCCACAAGGAGAGGGCCCTTTGGAAAGAATCGGGGTAATCCAATCAAATTTTCACTTTGTGCGTTAAGCAAGGGAGTTTCTTTTGGAGGCTCTGTTGATCAAGGACACCTGGGCTCAAGGCCTTTAAATGTTTTCCAAGACATTCGGTCTGGAATCTAAGGCCTCTAATTTATGTCCCTTGACATTAGTTCCGGAGCTCAAGGTGATAAGGGAACAAAGAATTGTGTCCTCTATCTGTTAGTAAGTGAGGGCTTTGTAAGCGATATAGTGTTTACAATTTAAGGCACCTAGGTTAAGGTAACAGCAAGTTTAACCAGTTAACTGATAATTAGAAAAAATGTTTCAATGTGTTCAGTGGAAAACGTTGCTGCCACTTGGGACTGTAAAGTTAGGTTTATCTTGCTAGTAAAATGGAAGAGCTGCTTGGTGAAGGTTGGTCTCCTGAGGCCGCCTCTTACACACTATGTGTATGCATGTTTTGTGGAAGTTGTAAATAACATATGTATTGAGAAGCACTTCAGTGTAAAGCTGTGATGTTATTGTATAGAACTGTTGATGTAAGAGATTCATCGGTGCTTAGGTGACAGGACGTCACACCAAGTATAATTTAGCTTAGGGCTGTTTCAAAACACCCCATGGATGAGTAGCATGCCAACCCCACCTGTTAGAGATTAGGATGCTAGGAAACATGTTTGCTCAAGAGGATAGTCAACAAATTTGTCTCCAGCCCTAACCAAGGAGACCTTCATGTCAAAGAAGAGGCATATAACAAGATGCTTAATTTCCATTGTGGACTCACAGCCATGAATAAAGCCTGGTGTGCCATAAAGTTGCACTTCTTGAGAAAAAGCATAGATCTGTCACATGGGCAAGACAAATGGTGAAAACCAGCTGAACAGAGAAAACACTGTTGTGTTCAGGGCTGCCCTGATTAAACAAAGCTTTTCCTGAGGTCCTCATGTATGGAGAATGACCTAACTTCTCACACTCTTCAAATATGTTTGGAAGAGCCAGTACAACCTGTGGCCTAGGCATTGGGAAATTTCCCCAAGATTATGAGCTATTTAAAATAAACCAGTGTTTCTTTTCTAAAACCAGGAGTAGGGTAAGCTGCGGGGCCATAGCATTTGAGGAGGGCTTGCTTTAGATTCTGAGAACCCAACTCTTTCCAACACATGGAGATATACTCATCAGTTCCAAAGTCAATTATTGATTTCTAGTAAATTTGTCTCTAAGTGCATCACTGCTCTAATCGCTCATGTGTTGTTTTTCCCTGATGTTTCCATGTCATTGGGAATGTTTTTCCATTTTTCTCAAGTGCTGTTCATTATTTTTTTTTTTCTGTGTAGAGCAATGTCGCCTATATCCCAAGCTTGCCTCATGCCATGTTATCAAGAATTGCTTTGAACACCCTATCCCACCTCTGCTGCACAGTGCTGGGGAAACAGTCCTAAAACTCCTTCCACACTGGGCCATGACCAGTCAGTGAAGAAGAGAAACAGGCCAGTAAATGAGTGTCCTCTAGTCTCTCTGGCTCTTATTCTGCTTACAAATGAAGAAGGGCTTTTGCAAGAATTGAGGTCTGTGCCTTATTCTGCCTCCTGAATTCTGGGATTAAAGATTTATTTATTTGTTTGTTTATTTTTTGTTTGTTTGTCTTAGTTACAAACTTTTTGTTTTAGATGTGTTTGTCATCTAAAGAGGTCAAAAGAATTCTTGGTGTGTGGAGGTGGATCAGCTGCTGTGAGCCACCCTAAGTGGCTACTATGAATCAAACTTAGCTTTATTTTTGAAATAGCAGGAAGTGTTCTTATCCATTCCTTTAGCCCTCTCCTTTTTTTTTTTTTTTTTACTTTTAATTGATATAATTAACTTTGGGGAATTTGACCATGTAGCTCAATGGGAGAAAGCATGTTCAGCATGAATGAAACCAAAGATTTCATCCTCAATGCTGTAAAAAAAAAAAGCTTGTGTAGTTTTGCTTTTCCTTTTCAGACAGAACATCATGGAGCCGATTATGGTCATAAACACACTAGCCAAGGATGTGCTTGAACTTCCTATTCTCCCACGTGTACCTCCTAAGTGCTTTGATTACAGGCAATGCCACCATGTCAAGTTTTATGTGGTGTTGGGCTTGAACCCACAGCTTCATGAATGCTAGGCAAGCACTGTACCAACTGAGCACCATCCCTTCCTTTTTTTATTGCATTTTCTAAAATCCCTCTTTAATGCTTAGTATGCTTTGCATCCTGCCACCTGTGAGACATCCTGTTCACTCTGCTGCAGGTTGAATAATCGCCTGTGCAGCTATCCACCTTGATTCCAGGAGAAAGAGGGACAGTGCCTACTGCATGCTGGAAGACAGAGGGTAGGCTAGGAGAGGAAAGGTACAAATTATACTGAAATACAAATCTCTGCATATCTGGAAAATGTCTGGTCCTGAAATGTAAGCCTGGGCTAGAAATCACTGTACCTTTTTCATTCAGTGCACTCTAACCCAAAGGGAGGTACTCATGTCACTCAAGACTCACTGGCCAATCAGGATCTTCAGGCCATCCCTATAGTCAGAGGAAGAGGCGGGTTTTTCCAGGTGCCACCCTGCTTGCTCACAGGTTAGCAGAGCAGGCTTGAGTGGTTAATGTGAGTGCAGCTGCTGTGTGCTGTGAGGGGATTTCAGCTGGGTTCCAAAGTCACAACATGGTGACTGTGTGTCCCCAACCTGATGGAGCCAGAGGCCGAACAGCAAGACCTGCTTGTAGAGTCCTTCCTGGGGCTGTGTGGGAACCGTCATCGAGAAGCAGCCACGAGAGAGATCCCTTGTGCTAGCCATGAACGCAGTGGAGGGATCTGAATATCTTCACTATATTTGGGTTCACGGTGAAGGTCGAAAAAACTCACATCAGGAGCAGAAGGTTAAAATGAAAGCTTTCTATTCTAAGCTCGGAGAGGCAGCCAGTTCTGGATCTGAATGGTCCTGGAAGGTAAACTGTATTGTATATTTAAAGGATTACATCCACAAGTTGAGGGGCCCTTGGTGAGTGTTGGGGTCATCCAATTAAATTTTAACATTATGGGTTAAGCAAAGGCGTTTCTGTCAGAGGCTGCACTAATCCAGAACACCTGAGCTCTAGACCTTTAACTGTTTTCCAAGGCATTCGGTCTGGAATCCATGGCCTTAATTTATCCCCGTAGATATTTGGTCTAGAGCTCAAGTTGATCAGGGAAAAATGAAGGTGGTCATCTGTCCATAGTAAGTGAGCTCTTTGCAGGTGATATAGTTTTACAATTTAGGTGCCTCAATTAAGGTAACAGCAAGTTTAACGAGTTAACAGATACTTAGGAAAATGTTACAAGGGCCGGGTGGGAGATAGCTCTGTAAGTAAGGTTGGTAATGTGAAGTTAGTTTATCCTTGCTACCAAAATGGGGGAGAAGGCTGGGCTCTGGAGGCTGCCTCCTTACACACCATGGGGCTGCATATTCACAGCATTTGCAGCAGGGACTTCAACATAGAATTGTCCTTGGCAGGACACAAACTTAGAGAGGCCTAGTTTACTTAGTATCCTCTCAATGTTTTGCTCTTGGCATTTGACATGTAGGTGTAAGATTCATTTGGACTTAATCTTGTGGATGCTGAAAATACATATGTGTTCATAGCACTTCATTAGAAAGCTCTGTTGTAAACAGGTAGCATTTTTGATTTAAAGGATTTACCAGTGTATAGGCGACAATAAGTCATACACCATGTTGACTTTAGCTAAGGACTGCTTTAAAACATTCCATAGCTTACATTCCCACCAGCAATGGAGGCAGGTTCTCTCTTCTGCACATCTTCTCCTGTGTGTGTTGTCACTTGAGTTTTTTATCTTAGCAGTTCTAATGAGTGTAAGGTGAAATCTCAGGACTGTTTTGATTTGCATTTCTCTGATGACTAAGGATGTTGAGTATTTCTTATGTGTTTCTCTGCCATTCAGTGTTCCTGTATTGAGAATTCTCTGTTTAGCTATGTACACCATTTTTTAATTGGCTTACTTGGTTTGTTGGTGTTTAACTTCTTAGGTTCTTCATATATTCTTAATATTAGCCCTCTGAATTTTTAAATTTGGCAGAGTATATTCTGTTTCTGAGTCTTCAGGATATTGCATTCCAGGTGCATGACATTCTTACTACCTATCTGTTTTGAAGTTTTTAAATGAATGAATATGAGTATTTTACCTGTATGCATGAATATGCCACCTTTTGTGTGCCTCACGGTAGTTAGAAGTAGTCCTCAGGTTATTCAAAAGATGACCTCAGAGCTTCTGAAGTTCAAGTAATGGATAGTTGTGAGCCCCTTGTAAATACTGGCAATTGTGTTCAATTATTTTCCAGACCAGCAGGAGCTCTTTACTGCTGACCCATTTGTTCTGCCTTATGTTGCTTATGTATGATCAACACCTGAATTGCTAATATTTCATTTGTCCAGTTACAACTTTTTAAACATGCATATCCTTTTAGTAAGATTTTATTAACATTATAGTTTAAACTGGCACCCTTCAGGTTTTTAGAAGGTCAATACAGAGCTAAGGTGGATTTATACTTCTTTGTAGGGGATTCAGGAAAATCCCCTGAGTTCTTAAATTCTTTTTTGTTTATTAGAGTGATTATTGCAGTGGATTTAGGGCCTTAATATGTATGTGTGCCTGTCCTAGGACAAATAACCATAAATCAGGCTGGAATTCAGTTCAGTGAGATACACCTGTTTTTGCCTTCAAAGTGCTAGGATTAAATGCATGATGAGACAACACTCCCAGCTTGCACATCAATTTTTGTAGTTTGTAATTGTTCATACATGTTCTTGGATGTGTGTTCAGTACTTTTCTTCTGTTGGTTACCTCTCTCTTTTTCTGTGAATTGGCATTTCTCTTGCCAGACCATATCCTATGCAAAAGCTGAAGAAAATACAGAGGTGAACCTTATTATTAATTTTCATTCTAAAATGACTTAGTAATTTCATTAGTACTTCTGTATCAGGAAATAACTTGAGGAAGCACGAGACTTGTGAATATATTTTTCATGATATATACAGTTACAGTGATGCCACTATCATGATTTCTGTTGTACACATGTATGGAATATTTTAGGATGCACTGACCTATGATGATGTGCATGTGAACTTCACTCGGGAAGAGTGGGCTTTGCTGGATCATTCTCAGAAGAGTCTCTACAAAGATGTGATGCTGGAGACATACTGGAACCTGTTTGCTATAGGTAAGACTGCTAATTTACTTCACTTTCTAAAACAATGGGGCAACTGTTATTGTTGTGTTTTTGGAGGTTCTTCTGTAATTTTAATTGTAATGAAGGAAGAATAAGCTGATTAACTCAGGCATCATTCTACAGTTCACAGAGGATAGTAACTTTTTATTGTGGGATTTCTTATAATAGATCATACATTTTCTGTTACACATTTTAGGTTACAATTGGGAACACCATAATATTGAAGAACCTTGTCAAAGTTCTGGAGGACTTGGAAGGTAATCTTCATGTGCAAACAGATGCAAATATGTATTTTCACAGTGCCTCTGAAGAAATGTTAATGTGTCCCAGAAGTTTTAAAGAAAAGCAACAGTGTAAAAAAGTACTACTTTAAGTGTATTGATGATTATTAAATTCTCTCAAGTCCAAATACCTTAATGTCAGGTATATGAATTGTGTTTGCAAGGCATTCCTCTTAAGAAAGCAGACAAGGGAACAATGGATTAACACATATCAACCATTAGAACATAGGCACATCAGAGCTATGCTATAAAACTCCAAATCTATTATCTCATGCCACTCAGACATTGCAAAATGAATATGTATTAAATAGGTGATAAGTATATGTCCAATAATCTTCTAATAAGCAAATAGTCCACAGTAAAGCTGGTGATACTCATTCATGTACTTGCTAGTAAGAGGGGCAGTTTGTAAGAGTGAAGAATGTTGTTGTGGAGAAACCTTAATCCCTAAAGCACATGTCCATGAGTAACAGAATATCAAACTGTGTGAATGTGTTAATCTTTCAGTTACTATTTTTCTTTTGATAGGTATATCATTTGTCAGAATAATTGCAACCCACATGGGCATAAGGATACTGAATGAAGATTTCTCTCTTTGAATGAAGTTGAAAGATATGTAATAGTCTCCACTTTGAGTACAATTTCTGACTGTGATACAAGATTACAGTTACTTTATTATAATTGTTGATTATTTAATAATGGTTAAATTACTATTAAATAGTAAAATATCACTGTTCAACCTGTAGGCATGGGGTTCTTGTAGGTCACTAACATCACATGCTTGTAAACTTTTCTTAGTGCAAATCTGGCAAAGCGTACTCTTTCCAAGTGAAGTTCACATTTGCAACATTATAGGTCAGTACATTCTAAAATATCCAATACATCTATACAATAAAAAATTTCATAATGAGAGTACTGTGAATCTATATTTCATTTTAGTTGAATAATTAATTGTTAATAAGTTAATTGTAAACTGATATCACATTCAAAAAATCTGTTCTAACTGGGGGATTACTAATACGTTAAACTAACATAATTAATTACCTTTCCGACTTCATTGGGAATACATTCACAATCTCACACTGTGGAAAATCCCTAGAAGTACTATGAATGTGGAATTTCTTCTGTTTGTCCTGGTTCACTTTACTAATGTAATATGAAAAATATAGAAAAAATCTATTAATGCAATCAGTATCATATAGCACTGAGTTCTTCCAGATAAAGATATGTAAAATCCTCAAAGTATGCTATAATATGAGCCATGTCATTAATGTTCTCACTATCACAGGTATCTTCAAAGAAACAAAACATTCCATAATGAAGGGGAAAACGATGAATGTAAACAAAGTGATAAAACCATAATATTTGATTTTTCTTTACAATTAGACCAAATTATAAAATTAACTCATACAGATAAGAACATTTATCACTTTATTAAATATGGAAAAGCTTACACATGTACCAATTGTCTTTGCAGGCATGAAAGAACACATACTGGAGAGAAACTGGCCCAGACCATTATATATAGTCTTCCCTGTAGCTCCAGAAATTCAGAGCCATGGAACCAGCAATTGTTTGCTAAGGTATTTACTACTTTGTGTTTTCTAATGTTCTGTTTCCAAGGCAGCTTAGGGTCAGATTCCTGTTAGTCATTAATAAATGGAACTCTCCTGAGAGAAACTGTAGTTAGGGCTAGTTGAAATGAATCTTTTTGGTCCTGCATATAAGTGGTTGTGGCTTTGTTCCGAGCCAGCTTCCTCAGGGGCAAAAGCCACTGTATTCTGAAGTTAGAATAGCTCAGTATAGCTTTCATCTAAGAACTGCAAACACAGTGTTTATAATTAACTTTTCTGTGATGTTTTCTACATTAGTGTTCTCTCTCCTTTGCATGTGTGAGAACTTTGACAATTATAAATCCTTTCAATTTATTCATTATTGTCTAGAAGATAGATTTGCTTTCTAAAAGTCTGTGTGCTTATGGGGCTAAACTTTCAGTCTTCTTTCCCTATTGGAATTTCTCAAAGTTTAATCTGGAACCTGAACCTAAAAGAGATTTAAGGGTGACAACATACATGGAATGTAAAATCTGTTGTGGTCAGTTCCTCTTTAAGCAGTATACAGAGTTGAATGCATTTTATCTTTGAAGAGGTTTTTCTTCATTAAACTCTTAGATGTAGGGAGTGATTTCTCCCTGTGAAAGATGTAAATTCTAGAACGTCTGCAGCTCAAGGCTTCTAGAAAAATGTTTCTGAGTCAAGTTCTTCTACATTGACTCAGATGACCTTGATCCCAGCCTGTTACTCCTCAGGACAATGACTTTGTCATCTTGATTAAGGTAAATAAAACTTTCAGTTAAAGGACAGTACCACCACTGAGTTTGAAAATTACTTATTGAGGTCATATAGTCAACTCTCCATTGCAGTCGCAGGAAAAAATATGCATGTGGAGCTCAGCTTCTGATTTCAGCTGAGAATAGGAGGACTGGCTTATTATGCACATCACAGGCAGAAATAGATTAGGCCAACAACTGCTGATGTCACCATTTTAAAAAAGGTTTTGATCATGATTTTGTTATTTCACCGCATGTATGAATTAATGTAAGATAAATGAAGACAAACCAGATTGGTGGGTGTACAATTTGGGGAGAATAGCTCGATCCAACGTATATTGAATATCCAACTGGAGGACTGTCTTTTGCAGATATGTCTAATCCACTTACACATTTATGCCAGTCCTGAGGGTTGAGACAAAGGCCGTTCACTGTAGCTCTGTGTGTCAGGTTACAGAACTAAGCAATGTCACATTTGAGGGAAGGTCACACAGTATCTTATGAATGCCATTACCTCTGCCAGGGATTTGCCTGAGCTTTTTCCAAGTCACTATACCTATGGTCTATTGCTTTTTTAATTATATTTATCTTTTTAAAAAGTCAGTTATTGATTTCTATTATATTTGATTGTCTCTAAATGCATCACTGCCCTCATCTCTTGTTATCCTCAGTGATTCTGTATCATTGGGAATGACTTTCCATTTTTCTCAAGTGCTGTTGATTATTTATTTCTGTATAGAGAAATGTCACCTATATCCCAAGCTTGCTTCATGCCATGACATGGAGAATTTCTTTGAAAACCCAATCCTACCCCTGCTGCCCTGTGCTGCGAAAAGAGTTCTAAAACTTCTTACAGGCTGGACCTTGACTGATCAGTGAAAAAGAAAAACAGAGTAGTGAATGAGTGTCCTCCAGTCTCTCTGTCTCTTATTGGGCTTACAAATGAAGAAGGACTTGTGCAAGAATTGGCCTCTATGACCAGATTTTAAACTAGTATAGTCACAGCACAGAAAGTGATGGAAGAGAAAGAAACGGACAGCTTTTTTGCATTGACAGTAGTTGACATTAGCTGTTTGTAGTGAGGTAACCAATTTTATGATGATCAACAATTCTCTGGCCAACACACCATGGTACGCCTATGGGGAGTGGGATTCAGCATTATCTTCTGGGAAGTCTTGCGTGTTCATTTCTTCAGGAAGGGGTCTAGATGAGTCAAAATCATCAACAGTGTATAGTCCTCTCAGAAGACAAGAAGTGATTTTTATGGTGGTGCCTCTGACGAGGAGGAATGCTGAGCTGAGCATCAGGCTGAGCTGATGTCTATGGATTCAGTTGGGAAACTTCTCATTTAAGAGGCAAGGCATGGGATCTTGAGGAATTAGAAGGAAAGGGTACAGGGTTCTGATGTTGGGTACAGGCCAGACACATAAGGCAAACACAAGTGAGGTGTTTAGGAGGACATAAATAAAGGGAATAGAGGTACAGATGGAATGGTTTCTGGGACACTGCTGGTGGATTGGAGGGGGACACATATGGTGAAGCTCAGTTCTATAGATATGTGTATGGGAAGCCAAGGACAGGTTCTGAGAGAGGGAGGAGTCCTGTGAAAGATGGGGAATTGTGAAGAGGAGACATGAGGTCCTAGAAGCCCTGAGAGGGATGTGGAGGGAGAGTGCAAAAGTGGGTGGGATGAGGACTGAGTTCCAGCGTCCAGAGCTTGGAATGCCTTGTCCATGCTTCTAGCATGGTTGTGGAGGTGAGGTGACCCCATGTCATGCCCTAATCTTGGCTTCCCCTGCAGTGCCTGGCAGCACTTGATGCCTCCAGGAGAAGAGGCCATCTGGAGCAGGTTTACCAGTTTTTGAGATTGGCTGGCCTTTTTAGATCAATGTGACATCGTTTCTCTCTACATAAACCTAAAATTGGTATGTATCCAATTTTTAGAACAGTAAAGACATAGAACTTATTATTAAGAAAAAAGAACTTTCATGGTAACCTGAAGAAAAATGTTGTCATTTTGAATCTTAGACTATCTCTGCGAGTGGCTATACAGCAGGAGATGCCACCCTTTTATTATGTAAATTAGACTGATCAGGAACTCAGTGATTGCCTGATTCTTTTTACTTTGTGTTGGGATTAAAGGATTGTGCCTTCACCAACTTGTTTAAATATTCTCAAATCCATATCATTGTAAAGCAAAGCCTTTAAATGAAAATCAAGCAAAGAGACAAGAAAATATTATATTTTGGGTCAGTTGTGTGAATTAGACTGTAACAAGCAAGTTGGTTATTTTTTTGGATTTAGTTGTTGTTATATTTAAATGGTAGACCTTTACCAGAAAGAGCTGACAAGTATCTTGCAGCCAGAGAGCTTTGGATTTTAGTCATTATTAATCTAATTTTTATTAGGGGGAGTGCCCTTTCTGTTATCTGTAACTTAGTATTCCAATCTTTGGGTTTTCTCCCATTTTCTCCTTGAACTTTCTCTGAGAAGGCATGGAGACGACCCATCACCATTAAACATATTGCAACCAGATCCATGACTATGACAACCAAAACAAAGCCAAAGGGATTAAAACCCCCTCTGCCATGGCATTTTGTTGTTGCTGTTTTAGATGCACTTCTATGCCAAGCTCTGTCTAGAGATCTGTCTGCCTCCAGTTCCTTTCCTTCCAGCCATGGCTGCTGCTGTTGCTCTGAGCCAGCCACAGTATAAGGAAGCCATGCTTGTGTCCCTCTCCTGTTAGACTGTAGCAGCTGTCAGTTTTGTTATGTTCAGTCTCAGATCTGCCCACAGTAGGCTGTCTTTTGCTCGTGGGCCTGTTTAAGAGTCTCTTTTAAAGGGAAAGTAATTGACCAGGGAGATTTTAGGTTTTAAATTTGGGTTGTATCACTGGGAGCTTATTCCTCCCACCAAATTATGTTGAAGTATGAGCTAAAGGGTGTCAATACTTAGATTAGTTGGGTGCCATTTGTTGTGTTTCTTAATGATTACTATTATTTACCTTTAGTTAAGCAGTGTTTTTTTGCTGCCTGCAGCGACAGTTGAATCTGCCTAAGTGAGGGCTAGGAGAAAAAGAGCAGGGTGACACAAGGAAGAAACCAAGTCAAGACTGATCAAGGTGCCATTTATTGAGCCTTTACACAGTGCTTATAAATCAAAATGTCATAAGCAATTATCTCACGGTAAGAGTTTCACTTAGCAAAGTGGCTGAGGATTTACTTAAGGTTAGAAAAACTTTACTTATCTGGTTTCCATGGTTGCAGTGAATTTATATCTAGTTCTCAGGGACAGACCACCCAGCTGTACAGAATGCCCAGGTCAGTCTGTGAGAAACTGAGTTTTAGATAATACCCATGTTTGCCAAGGCCAAGAGGCGAAATTCTCGTTACCAGAAGGAACTGCTCAAACTCAGCACCAATTAGCAATACACACTCTTTTTGGCTACCATCTCCATTTTGGCTGCATTGGTTAATTCTAAACCAACTATATACCCAAATTACCATACAGAGTCTGGGATTTATTTAATTAACCCAGTGCACAATGCTGGGCAATAGTTATTTCATCTTAAACCTCCAAGCCCACATTGTTTCCAACCATTCAGATTTCACCCATTATTGCTTTCAGTCATATTTTAGGGTCCGGCTCATCTCTGATCATGGTTCCAAGTTCTCTCCTGCTGATCTCTCCTCCTCACTTCTTTCTCTCCTTTCCTAACCAGGATGTCCCACCTTATCCTCTCCATTGCACAGCATTGGGACTGGTTGTTTAATTGACAATATAGAGAAAAAGTGGTGGCATGTTTACACAAATTTGAGACAGGTGATGCTTAGAATAAGCATGACAATGCAGTGTCTGGATTGAAACCAGATAGTGGGGTAGAGAAATCAGCCTTTGAATGAACAAGGATGAATTGTATACCTTCCTAAAGACCATTATACCAACATATATGAATAATATTCTAATAAGCAAATAATCCACAGTAAAGCTGGTGTTACTCATTCATATACTTATTTAGAGAGGGGAAGTTTATGAGAGTCAAGAATGTTGTTGTGGAGAAACCTTAATTCTTATACCACATGTCCACAAGGAACAAAATGTCAAACTATATGAATGTGGTAATCTTTCACTTGTTATTTTTTAATAGGGATATAATTTGTCAAAATACTTACAAGCCATGTGAGTCTAGGGATACCGAAAGAAGCAACATAATACTGTCTCAGAGAATAAGCAGAAGACATGTAGTAGTCACTACTTTGAGTGCACTTTCTAGTTGTGATAGAAGGTTATAATTACATTGTTATTAATTATTAATTAGTTAACAGTGGTTAAATTGTAAAATAATCACTGTTCAACCTAAGGAATTTGTAGGTCACCAAAATCACATGCTTGCTGAGCTTTTTTTAGAGCAAATCTGGCAAAGCATATTCTTTCCAAGTGAAGTTCAGATATACAACATCATACTTCAGTACATTCTAAAATATCCATTACATCTTTATAATGAAAAATTATATAGTGATAACACTGTGAATCTATATTTCATTTTTAGTTAAATGATTAATTGTTAATAAGTTTATTGTAAATTTGTATCACATTCCCAAAATCTATTCTAACTAATAGATCACTAATACATTAAACTAATACATTAAACTAATCACTGATACATTAAACTAAGATAATTAATTACTTTTCCAACCCCATTGGGAATACATCTGCAATATTACACTGTGGAAAATCCCAATAAGTATTAGGAATGTGGAATTTCTTCTATTTGTCCTGGTTTAGTTTACTAATGTAATGTGATTCATGCTACAAAAAAATCTATTCATGCAATCAGTGTCATATAGTTCTGAGTTCTTCCAGATCAATATATATATATATATATATATATATATATATATATATATATAAATTCTTATCTATGAGGAATGTTGTTTTCCTTTATCATCCAGTCTGTTATAACTCATCTAAAGACTGGAGCAGATTTCTATCATTTTACAGAGCGAAACTCAGGCTCATAGAGATAAATGGTTTTGTAATACAGTTTATTACAAAATAAACTGTATATGTGTAACTGCTCACCTTACTCAAATTGTCATTCTATAACATCACTAAATGAGCTGAAGCCACAACAGCCAGGTATTGCAGCACAAGCCTGTAATCATGGTGCTTACAAAGAGGAGTCAGGAATTTCAAGGTTTCAAAGTCACCCAAGGAGAGAATGGTCAGTGGTATGGTGGGAGGCCCTCAGAACAAAGAGAGGCGTTGATTAGCCCAGGCCACTATCCATAGACTTCCCTGCAGCTCCAGAAATTCAGAGCCATGGCACCAGCAATTATTTGCTAATGTATTTACTTACCACTTTGTGTTTTCTAATGTTTCTTGTCCAAGGCAGCTTAGGTCACTTCAGGGTCAAACTCCTTAAATGGAACTCTCCTGCAAGTGGGAAAATTAGCCTCAGGTGGGGATGAGCTCCCCCATTACATATCCAATGGAAAGTCTTCAGCCCTGAATCCATATACACAGAACCAACAGAAATGGACTCAGGTTTAATTCATATATTTGCACATAATTGCTCACATACTTAAAAAGAAATATTGGAATGGAAGAATTTGGGAAGAGATGAAGAAAGGACATGGCAAAGGAAAATTGATGTAATATATTTTAATTAACATGTAAAATAATAAATTTTAAAGAAAAAATGGCATAGCAGTTAAGAGCACTGGGTGTTGTTACAGAGGACACAGATCACATTTTAGAAACCATCTAGTAGCTGATCATCTGTAGTTTAATTTCCAAGAAATCTGATGGCTCCTTCTGGCATCTGTAGGTACTGTGCAAAGACACATGCAAAACATCCATATAAATTAAAATAAAGCTTAATGAAATGGAATTTGCTGCAGTGATGTCATAGCCCTGAGAGAGACTGCAGCTAGGGCTAGTTGAAATGAACTCCTTTTGGTCCTGCATATTAGCAGTTGTGGTATTGTTGTGAGCCAGCCTCCTCAGAGGCAAAAGCCACTATATTCTGAAGTTAGAATAGCTCAGTATAGCTTTCATCAAAGATCTGCAAACACAGTGTTCATAGTTAACTTTTCTGTGATGTTTTCTGCATGAGTGTTCTTTCTCTTTTTATGTGTGAGAATTTTGACAATTATAAATACTTTAAATCTATCTTCTAAATTATATACTGCACTCTAGAAGACAGATTTGCTCAGTAGAATTTTGTCTGCTTTCAGGACTAGAATTTCAGTCTTCTGTCCCTATTGGAATTACTCAAAGTTTAACTTGGAATTTTCACCTGAAAGAGATTTAAGGGTGACAGCATATGTGGAATGCAAAATCTTTTATAATCAGTTCCTCATTGAGCAGTATACATAGTTGAATGCATTCTGTCTTTGAAGAGGTTTTCTATATTAAACTCGTAGGTGTACGGAGTGATTTTTTTTCCTGTGAAGGATGTTAATTCTACAACATCTGCAGCTCAAAGCTTCTAGAAAAATGTTTCTGAGTCAGCCTCTTCTATGTTGATTCAGTTGACCTTGTTCCCAATCTGTTGCTCCTCAGTGCAGTGATCTTGTTGTTACATTGATTAAGGTAAATAAAATTTCAGTTACAAGGCAGTACCACCACTGAGTTTTAAAATTACCTATTAGAGTCATATGGCTAACCCTCCATTACAGTAGCAGAAAAAAATGCAGTTGGAGCTCGGTTTCTGACTTCAGACCAGCCTAGGAGACTCACTTATTGTGCACATCATGGGGAGAAATAGGTTAGGTAACTAGCTGCTGGTGTCACCATTGTGAAAAAGAATCTGATCATAATCTTATTATTTTACAGCATGTATTAATTAGTGTCAGATGAATGAAGACAAACCAGATTGGTGGGTGTACAATTTGGGGAGGATAGTTTGACCCAATGAATATTGAATATCTAACTAGAGGACTGTCCTTTAACTCACAGTACAGCTGAGAGTGGCATCAAACTCTGAATTTACCTACCTTGGCTTCCAGAGTGTAGAGATTATTGGTGTGTATTACTAGGGTCACACATATTCTCTCCCTCTACATTGCACACATTAAAATTCTGAAGCTGTTAAGAGAGTCTAAACTATTGCTAAAATCTCATGTGATAAAAACTCAATGAACTGTTCCTGCCATCCACAGTCCTCTATTCCTTTAGACCATTTTAAAAAAGATGTTCTTCTACAGCCAGTTTGTATGCTGGCTTCTGTTGAACAGCATCAAGATGATATGGACCTCCTCCTGAGGCTGTAGCTCAGTTGGTAGAGTGACTGCCTGACATGCATGAAGCCCTGGGTTTGATCCTCAGCACTTTTGTAAGAGAGATATGGTAGTAAACACCTGTAGTCCCCAGCACAGGAGAGGGGAAGGCAGAAAGACAGAAGTTCAAGGTCATTCTCAGCTACATGGAGAGTTTGCAGCCATCCTAGGTTACATGGAACCATACCTCAAAAGGTGAGTAGCACCTGACCAGATGGGTCAGATGTTAAGATTGGTAGTTACTCTTACATATGACCTGAGGTCACTTCCCAGCACACACATCTCATGGCTCATGGCCACCTGTAACTCTAGTGGTATGGTGGCCGATTCACCTTTTGGCCAGTTAATGCAGTGAAATTATTTTGAACAAAAAAATTAAATTTTCTTATATATTTATTTATTTGGTTGGTTGGTTGGTTTTGGTTTTTCAGGACAGGGTCTCACTATGTAGTCCTGGATGTCCTGGAATGGCTCTGTACACCAGGCTAGAGTTGAACTCATAGGATTCTGCCTGCCCTCTGCCTCCCAAATGATGTTATTCAAGACTTTATTTATTTGTTTGTTTGTTTTAGTTCCGTACCTCTTTTTGTCATCTGAGGAGGCCAGAAGAAGTCACAAAATCCTGTGGATGTGGACCAGCTGCTTTGAGCCAGCCTAAGTGGATACTGTGAATTAAACTTAGATTTATTTTTGGAATAGCAGGAAGTGTTTTATCCACTGAGCCATTTAGCTCATTTTTGCCCTCTCAGTTTTTTTTATTATTATTATTAATAGATATAAGTAAATTTGGGTAATCTGGGGAGGTAGGAAGTGTGCTAAGCATATATGAGACCAAAGATTTCATCATCAATGCTGAAAAAAAAGCTTATTTTGTTTTGCTTTTCCTTTGAGACACAACCTCATTTAGCTGAGGATGGTCATAAACTCACTAACCAAGGATATGCTTGAACTTCTGATTCTCCCACATGTACTTCCTAAGTACTTAAATTACAGGCAATGCCACCATGTCAAGTTTTATAAGGTGTTGGGCCTGAATCCCCAGCTTCATGCATGATAGGCAAGCACTATACCAGCTGAACCACATCCCCAGCTGATGTGTTCTAGGAATTTTTGCTTTATTCTTTCACAAATATTGTGCACTATCTAAATTGTTTTTGCTGTAAAGTAATTGCAGAAGTTAT